>NC_056729.1:757622887-757710387 GCF_019279795.1 Protopterus annectens | reverse complement strand
AGTGGCACTATTTTCTAGACTTTGTGGAATAGATAAATACCAGAGATTTATAAAGAGTGAATGTGGTTATTCTTCAACATGAAATGGAATAAGGGTTTAGGTTTAGGGTATTTTAATCCCATCTTCTTTTTGTTATAGTTATAGAAGAACCTCCTCAGATGCTTGTGGTGATCAGAGCCAAGTAAAGTAACAATAAAAGAAACTCCTCCTGGCTATAGCACTTTAAGGCAAGATCGTCTTAACAAAAAGGGTGAGGGAGTGGCCTTACTTTACAAATCGCAACTGCAGGTGGCCTTAATTGACTCCCTGCCTCCCTCCCCAGCCAATGCTGAAATACTCTGTATCAAATTCCAAGTAAATAAGAGCAAAGCCATTTATATAATATGTTCCTATATCCCTCCAGGTAATAACTTAAACACACTTGAAAATATTCTTAGCTGGGTCTCCTGTAGCTTTCCTCAAGAAATCATAATCGTAGGAGACTTTAATATTGATTGGAACTCCTGCATATCTCCCAAACCCACCCTTCACCTCAATCTCTTTAACTTTCAACAAACCATAAACTCCCCTACTAGAATTCACAAATCAACCAATAAGCAAGCCATCCTGGACTGGATATTGATCAACAATAATCCCCTCTCATATAAAACTGGAATACTCCCAGACAATATCAGCGACCATCTCCTCACCTACATCACTAAACAAAAAAATAACAATCTCAAACAGGCTAGCTATCGTACTGTACATAACAAAAAAAACTTTAACCTTCCTACTTTCCTTAATGAACTCAAAGAATGTAACTGGTCAGCTCTAAAACACCTCCCACTTGATGACACTTTCCTACAAATTCTCGAGCGTCATGCCCCCTCTCGCTTAATTAGAATAGGATCCAAAGCTGCCCCTTGTCTTTCTAAAAAAAACCAAACAAACAATGCTATTAAGGAATAAACTATGGACAAAATGGAGAACCACTAAAAACCCAACTGACCATCAAAATTTCAAACACCTTAGAAATACTACAAAAAAACTCACCTATCTTGATAAAAAATAATATTACCTTCAATATCAACAAAACCAAAATCACAACCCCAAAAGATCTGGTCAGGAATCAATAAACTGCTCCATCCAGGGAATACCAAAACACCTACACCAGCTAACTTAGCTCAGACCCCGCCCAATATAATAGCCAATATATTCAACAACTTCTTCTCTGAAACAGTCACCTCTCTAGCAAACACCATGACTCCCCCCTCTTCCCTTCAAAAGACCTCTCCTCAAAATAACACCCCCACTCTAAAATTTAGTACAGTCTCCACAACCCACATACGTAAGTTACTCTCAAAACTTAAACCATTCACCCCTTCAGCTGACAAACTACCAGCTGAATATCTGCAACTAGCAGCAGCAGAACTAGCATACCCAGTCTCCATCTTAATTAACAGAACAATAACTGAATCTACTATTCCATCCTGCTGGAAAGTCTCCCATATCATTCCTCTGCATAAAGGAGGTAACACTAATGAACTTTCTAATTTCCGGCCTATAGCCCTACTATCTCCACTATCTAACATTATTGATCGTTGTATACGCCCATCAACTCTTAGATCATCTTTTGCATGATAGCCTACTGTAGACTCCCAACATGGTTTTAGGCCCTACCATAGCACTTCCACTGCCCTTCTCTCCTTCACAGACATGATCAACAAAAATCGCAATAACAACCTTTTCTCCTCTGCTTTATTCCTGGACCTCTCAAAAGCTTTTGATATGGTGAACCATCAACTTCTCCTAGACACTCTGAAATCTCTTTCACTTGACTCTTTGGCATTACACTGGTTTGACTCTTATTTGAAAGATAGAAAACAAGCAGTCCTCTGGGACAGCCATATATCCTCTCAGCTCCCAGTCACTATCAGTGTCCCTCAAGGATCCATCTTAGGTCCCCTTCTCTTCTCCATATTTATAAATAACCTGTCTACTTCACTCCTGACATCCACTTGTATTCAGTATGCTGATGATTCAACTCTCATCTGTTCTGCTTTATCTCCAGCAGAAATTCACTCTTCCACCCAAAAAGTCTTTATGGCAGCAGAAAAATGGTTCCAACATATCTGTCTCCTCCTTAATCCCAAAAAAAAAACAAATTATTACTTTTCACCCCAACCCTTAAATCTGCCCCTATCTCCTTTGCATTGTGTCTGACAATGGCACTATCATTAAACCTGAATGTTCCACTAAACTACTAGGCGTTACAATAGACAATCAACTAAACTTTGACTGCCACATTGATCTAACCATCAAGGCTGTTAATAAAAAGATAGGTGCCCTCTATAGACATAAGCCCTTTCTTACTGCAACCACCAGAGTGTCTCTAGCCCAAACTCATCTCATCTCTACACTATTGTATGCCTCTCCATCTTTTATCAACCTTTCAAAAGCTAACCTTCAGAAACTAGCCACAGTCTACCATAGTATTGCCAGGTTTGCCACAGGTTCCCCATTTCATACCCACCATTGTGTTAATCTCAAAAACCTTAACTGGCTTGAACTTCAAAATCTAATTCTCCTACATCAATTAGTTATCATATATAAAATTCTCCATTACCCCTCTAATACACCCATACTTAATAACCTCATTGCCCCATACAAGAATCTTACTTCCCTTCGCTCAGCCAACAAACTTCTAGTAGCCACTCTCAAATCTCATAATAAAGCAGGTGACTCCTTATTTACTAATGCTGTTGGCTCATACTGGAATAAACTTCCCATAGAACTGACCACTTTAGGCTCATCTCACCTTTTCAAAAAACAACTAAGAAACTATTTTAAATCCCACTGGCTATGCCCCTGCTCTAATCCTGACTGAGCTCAGCAAACAATCCCTCTCTACAGTCCTCTCCATTCACTTCCACTTGCCTCTATCACTACTTCTACCCCTCCAGTGTAGTGCACCTAGCGTCCCATCTGCTTATTAATTTTCCTATACTATCTTTTCTCCTTATACTTGATATATTACTGCAACCTGTCATCTCTCCTTTTATTGAACCTAGATGCTGATCCCTACTGTGCAAATCTCTGTCTTAAAACTAGTGCCCTGGCACAAAATGTTTATCTTAATTTGTTAATAGTGTAAATATTTATAGACTGTTTGCGTGTTACTATTTTCTCTCTTTTTCGTTTTTTAACAGTCCTACTCTTGCAAATATTATGGGATAATGATTCCTCACTATTTTTTAGTTTTTGTTAAAGTGCTTCTGTATTGTTACTATACTACATGAGAATATTTCTTTATTTACTTATATGTTTGTATATTCCTGTGCTTTTTGTTTATTGTAAGTTACTAGTATATAGTGGAGCTTTTCTCCTCAGGCCTCTGCTGAAAATGGACATGTATCCAGCCAGACTAGCCCGGTCAACAAATGTAAAATAAAATAAAAAAATAAATAAATAAATAACATAAAATAAAAAAACTTCACCCAATTATGTAATTTATTGATTGTTGAGGCCTAGGGGTAATGCAAGTCACATTATAGCCACAACATAGAGTCCAAATCATTATATCCACATGAGAAAAAAATGCAATTAAGAAGATTCAAGAGGCATGTGAAGATTTGTGTCAAGGTCAACAAACCAAGAAGTGTGGGGTAAAACAGGTCCATAGAAAGGAAGAATTTGTGGCTAGTTTGGAAAATGCCAGATTTGGACTCTATGTTGTGGCAGTTAATACAGTTTGCCAGATGATACAGAATGATCAGGGGCCATAGTGTTTTCAGGATTGTACAAAACAGGCTGAAAGGTGAAAGAGGACTAGAGGCATGAGTGGAGAGAGTAAGAGGTGATTATTAGAGGAAGGAAAACAAATGTTATGTGGGAAACTCAACAACACCATTAATCTAACAGAAAATGAGTGAGAAAAATACTCCCTAAAACTAGAATCAGTACAATATATGTTTTCATTTACAAAGCATTTCAGTTTCTTTCACATAGTGGCACAAGAAAAGATAACCAGCTTCTGAGATAATAAATCCTTATGGACTACGGTCTTAAACAATAAGAACTGAAATTATTACTTTGCATGAGCAGTGATGTCACAGTGCAATGTGGTGTATATATATATATATATATATATATATATATATATATATATATATATATATATATATATATATATATATATATATATATATATATATATATCTATATATATATATATACACATAAAGATTCACTTTAAAATTTCAAAATACTGAAATTCCAAATTTTAGTATTTCAAAGCCATAAAGTCGAACGGCCTAAATTACGAAACACAAAATCATGAACAGAAACACACCATACACCACACAACACATACATCATCCAACCCAAACCAAAACAAACAAAACACACACAAACAAAAAAACACAAACAGATAAACCTACACTACCCCTGCACCCCCCAGACCCTCCCTACTTATATATACCAACTCCGAGATTGCACAAACACACACCGAAAGGAAACTCACACCCACACATTCTACAGCCTCTTGGACACACACAAACATCACACATATACAGACACCAACACATCCAACACTTACACACCCATACTTTCACCTGCCTACCCTAACCCAAACGTACAACTAACAAACATTCACACACACTTAAACTCCCACACAAAACCCTAACAAAACACTTACTTACCTTAAAGTACATCTAAATCCTTACACAACACAAAACAACATCCAGTCACAACACTGCATGCAACGCACCGTAAAGCCATAACCGTGAATTTGAGATATTCAGATTCGCTATTATGCACTTATGCGATTTTCAACATTTGACTTTTATAAGTTCGAGATACTGAAATTCGGGATTTCAGTATTTCAAAATTATAAAGTGAACCTACATATATATTTATATGTGTGTGTGTGTGTGTGTGTGTGTGTGTGTGTGTGTGTGTGTGTGTGTGTGTGTGTGTGTGTGTGTGTGTGTGTGTGTGTGTGTGTGTGTGTGTGTGTTTGTATCTAGAGAGAGAGAGAGAGAGACAGAGGGGGGAGGGAGAGCTGTGCCAGTGATTTATTTACTTATTTACTTATTTATCTGTTTGTCTATTTGTTTGTTTGTTTGTTGACATTTGATTACTGTGAAAGTCTGACTGGGTGGGCACCCATTTTCATCAGAGGCATGGGGAGAAAAGCAATAAAGTATTACAAAATCATTTTAAGAACAACAATGTTACAATCTTTAAAAATAATACAAATCATCTACAGTTAAATAATTATTCCAAGTTAGACATGTGAAAACATTGGTTAAAGATATACCCAACTTATATGAAAATGATTTCATGTTTACAGAAATTTCAGTCACTTTATAGAGGCATTAAATGTAAGTATAATACAAACACATACTGCAATATACAGTGAGAGAATAAGCAGGGTTATGGCATATTTAGAAAGAAAGTTAGGGAAGAGGAATAGACTGATGTAAGGATGTGTATTAAGAAAAGAGATTAAGGAGATGTAAGGTATGAATGTTGAGGTGAACTCTTCACTTTTACATCTAAAAAGATGTGCTATTTGTGGCAAAATAAGAAAAGCTAAAAACATGTTGGTGCAAGCAGCAACTTTCTAGAAGTGACACCATTTTGAATTGTTTAAGTGCAAACACTAACTAGGATGTGTTCCTGCTGTTGATTCATCATGATAGAGTTATCAACCATAGCTGGAAAGTTTGCATTCAGTTATGAAATCCCACTCTCATTAGAGCACAGCTGGATCCAGTTACAGCTGTGTTGTCTTGATATATTGGAAAAGGGCCTGCTTTAAGGATGGGCAAGCCAGGCAAATGCTTACAGCATCATGCATTTTATGGGTGACTTCCTCTAGGAGATAGGTTGTGGCAGCAATGAACACTAGAAGGATAAATCAGTCACTCAGGTCCTGCACTTTGGGGGCAGGATCATTCATGTGTAAACTGAAATCCATGCTGATAGATTTACATTGATTGCCAAATGTATAAACAGTTGTTACAGAAAGCTGCAAGTCATTATCCTTCTTAAGCTGCACTGATTGGGCAAGTCAACAGGTGATGGACTTATGTCATTGTGCTGATTAGTGAGCAGCTAATTTGTAGGGTCTTTCTCTTACTTAATGTCTGTTAACTTGTATGACCTGTGCACTACAAGTGGTATACTTTGTGCATGTATAGGAGAGTTCTGTAGGCATGAAAGAGTTTCACTTTTAATGGAACTGTTTAAATCAAAGCAGGTAATTCATAAGGTTAACTTAGACAAAATTATGCATAAATATTGATTAGCCACTGGACAATGTAATCCATAATGAAAGCTGCTTTTAACCGATAAGTCCAAGTTTGACATTGTTAACTGAAGAGTGGTTGGAACAAAATTGCTGATATCATTACATGATTATTTAACCAGTAACAGTTAGAGAATAATCAATTTGTGTTTTTCTGCTGTATTCTAAAGTATCTGCACTTAAAAGTAGCATTTTTATTCGTCTGAGGGTGAATATTTACTGTTTTTTGCTAATTTAATTGCTGAGGGCTGCCTTCACCCTAAGTGTGCTAGCCTATGTTAATCGATTTTTACTCGTTTACGCTAACTGCATTTCTGTGTTCTTTTCTAAAAACAAAACAAAACAAAAATACTCACTTGTTTTCCAGCCTTTGCTCTGACTAGTTAGAACAATGAGGTATACAGGCTTTGCTCTGTATTCTGGGCTGTGTGTGATTCCTGTGTTGGCCATTGCCTTGCACACTTGGACAGAAGGAAGTTTCTAGGCTCACCAGTGGGGAGTGCTGGGAGCCTTGAGCAGCCCTATCTGTCCCTGGGGGAAATGATCTCAACTACTTGAGCTGCTTAATTCATTGGTTGCCTGGACCATTTCAGCAGCTCTTTTCAAGTTCCCTGTATAAGGAAAATCCCGCCCTCAGAGTTTTTAGCTATATATACTGGCTTGAGCTCCACGTGGTCCTGCAGAGGGGTCCTGGCTACAGAGAACTGAAAGAAGCGCACCACTTTCCTGATTTAAGTACTTTTGGCTTTTTTTATCTGCATTGTCCTCTCTGGCTTTCATTTAATAAGATACAACTGTTTTTGTGTTTTCTGCTGTATTCTAAAGTATCTGCACTTAAAGTAGCATTTGAGTGCGACTCTGAATTGAATATTACTGTTTTTTTTGCTAATTTAATTGCTGAGGCTGCTCACTAAAGTCAATGTGCTAGCCTCAAGTTAATGTTGATTTTACTGTTTGCCTAACTGCATTTCTGTGTTCTTTTCTAAAAACAAAACAACAAAAAAAATACTCCTTGTTTTCCGCTTTGCTCTATTCAGTTAAGACCAGTATACAGACTTTGCTGTATTCTGGGCTGTGTAATAGTTCCTGTGGTGGCCATTGCCTTACTTGGACAGAAGGGGAAGTTTCTACAGGCTCCTGCCAGTGGGAGTGGGGGAGCCTTGAGCGGCACTAACTGTCCCTGGGGGAAGTGATCTCAGCACTTGAGCTGTAATTCATTGGTTGCCTTTGAAAGTTGCATTTCCAGCTCTTTTTTCAAGTTCCCTGTATAAAAATCAACCTCAAAAAATTTTTGGGTTTTTAAAAAAAAAAAAAATTTTTCGGGGGGCTAAAATTTAAACCGGTTTAACCGCCCCTGATTTTTTCCAAACCAAAAAAAAAAAATTTTTTCCCCCCTGGAAAAACCAAACCACTCTGTATAGGTGATCCATGTGCCCCGGGCCCACTCAAAGGGGACCGTAAGCGCCTTGGGGTTGCCCATAACCAAGCATTGCACTCCAGAAGTCAATTGCCGCATTTCCAGCTTTAACCTGAAACCCCGGCTTGAAAACAAGAGAGCTCCTGTTAGGCCGGCAGAGACCCGAGACATTCCTTTAAGATTGCCCAAAAAGCAATTCGCTTTAAATGTAATTTTGTGTTTCGGGATCAGTTCTGCCTAGACATTTGCGACCTTAACGTTGCATTATGGGTTCCAATGGCTAGCTTGACCCCTTCTTTGCAACTCAATTCTTCCCCTAAAAACAAAAAAAAAACTGGGTTCGCCTGCCGAAGTTAAACCAAATCAGCTGGTTCTGTTGGAGCTGTGTTGGCTTGCTAAATGGCAAGGTCTGAGCACCGGAAAGGTTTCCACTTCGCCCAAAGGACCACACGAGGTGTATCATTTCTAATCCACCTCAGTTGGGGAAAAAAGGTGGTAAATACAAAGCTCACTTGTCTGCAAGGCCCTCAAACTAGAACCCACCCTTTAAGACTGGGGGTTTTATCTCAAACCTTTGGTCTTAATAAAATGTGGTTCTACCAAATTCTGCCAAAGGTTTGGATTTAAATTAATGTCAATATCTGTCCACAAAGGGTACTGTTATCATAAAATGGGCAAACTCACCGTTTCCCTTGTAACAACAAAAAATCTCCTGTCCCCCCACCCAAACAAAAGCCGTGAGCTTTTAAAAACCCTTCCCCCTCAAATGGGGGATTTCGGCCCCGGAGTGGAAACCCAACCATCGGCCCTAAAAGTCTAGCACTAGGATCATGGTGCTAAAAAAGCTTTTCACCGGAAATCCGCTGGGGCATAACAACACAAAAAGGGAAGGTCTGTAAGAAACTAAAGAAGCACCTTCTATTAGTAAAAAGGCTTAAATTCCGGCTTTTAAGAAAATGTGTTGCATCTAAGTTCTCACTTTAGAATGGTGAAATCCGATATCTGTTGCAAATATCAAAACTGCCACAATTGCACTTGAACATTCGTGCAACTCCCCCTCCCCCCGGTTTTTTTTTTTTTGAAAGCTGCCTTCTAAAGCAAGAACAACTTACTGAAGAGGTTACTGCTGTTCCCGGTTATTTAAATAAAGTTAAAAATTTTGTGTCTTTCTGCTGCATTCTAAAGTATCTGCACTTAAAAGTAGCATTTTGGTCGACTCTGGTCGAATACTACTGTTTTTTTTGCTAATTTAATTGCTGAGGCTGCTCACCAAAGTGTGCTAGCCTGTGTTAATCGATTTTACTGTTTGCCTAACTGCATTTCTGTGTTCTTTTCTAAAAAAACAAAAAACAAAAAAAATACTCCTTGTTTTCCCGCCTTTGCTCGGGATTAGTTAAGACCAGTATACAGGCTTTGCTGTATTCTGGGCTGTGTGTAGTTCCTGTGTTGGCCATTGCCTCACTTGGACAGAAGGAAGTTTCTGAGCTCACCAGTGGGAGTGGGGAGCCTGAGCAGCCTATCTGTCCCTGGGGGAAGTGATCTCAGCACTTGAGCTGTAATTCATTGGTTGCCTTGGACCATTTCTACCTCTTTTCACGTTCCATGTTTACAAATCCGCCCTAGGTTGTTTTTTGGCTATATACCCAAGCAGAGCTCCACGTGGTCCTGGCTACAGAGAACTGAAAGAAGCGACCACTTTCCTGATTTAAGTACTTTTTGGCTTTTTTTATCTGCATTGTCCTCTCTGGCTTTCATTTAATAAGATACAACTGTTTTTGTGTTTTTCTGCTGTATTCTAAAGTATCTGCACTTAAAAGTAGCATTTTGGTCACTCTGGTCGAATATTACTGTTTTTGCTAATTTAATTGCTGAGGCTGCTCCAAAGTGTGCTAGCCTGTGTTAATCGATTTTACTGTTTGCCTAACTGCATTTCTGTGTCCTTTCGTAAAAAAACAAAAAAAAAGACTCCTTGTTTTCGCGCCTTTGCTGGACTAGTTAAGACCAGTATACAGGCTTTGCTGTATTCTGGGCTGTGTGTAGTTCCTGTGTTGGCCATTGCCTTACTTGGACAGAAGGAAGTTTCTGAGCTCACCAGTGGGAGTGGGGAGCCTTGAGCAGCCTATCTGTCCCTGGGGGAAGTGATCTCAGCACTTGAGCTGTAATTCATTGGTTGCCTTGGACCATTTCCAGCTGTTTTCAAGTTCCCTGTATAAAAATCCGCCTCAGGGCGTTTTTTTTTGGCTATATACCCAAGCAGAGCTCCATGTGGTCCTGCAGAGGGGTCCTGGCTACAGAGAACTGAAAGAAGCGACCACTTTCCTGATTTAAGTACTTTTTGGCTTTTTTTATCTGCATTGTCCTCTGGCTTTCATTTAATAAGATACAACTGTTTTTGTGTTTTTCTGCTGTATTCTAAAGTATCTGCACTTAAAAGTAGCATTTTGGTCGACTCTGGTCGAATATTACTGTTTTTTTGCTAATTTAATTGTTGAGGCTGCTCACTAAAGTGTGCTAGCCTGTGTTAATCGATTTTACTGTTTGCCTAACTGCATTTCTGTGTTCTTTTGTAAAAACAAAACAAAAAAAATACTCCTTGTTTTCCGCCTTTGCTCGACTAGTTAAGACCAGTATACAGGCTTTGCTGTATTCTGGGCTGTGTGTAGTTCCTGTGTTGGCCATTGCCTTACTTGGATAGAAGGAAGTTTCTGAGCTCACCAGTGGGAGTGGGGAGCCTTGAGCAGCCTATCTGTCCCTGGGGAAGTGATCTCAGCACTTGAGCTGTAATTCATTGGTTGCCTTGGACCATTTCCAGCTCTTTTCAAGTTCCCTGTATAAAATCCGCCTCAGGGCATTTTCCGCTTTTGGTCGGGTTCAAGCGCAACAGCGTTATACAGGTGTAAACTATTCTATACAGGTTTTAACTTTTCTGGCTCCGCCAAGTCTGCTCTTCAATTTTTCCCTTAGAAGCTCTACTCAGTCTATCTAGCTGTATATATTAGCACTTGTTTGGAACTTCTATCCTTAGCAAGCAAGCACACATAATAAACCAAGCACTCTTACCCTAAAGTAAGCACCACAGGCATCCACTACCCCTGTGAATACCCACTTCCTTAAAGGCACAACACTCCTTATAATATTCTAGTATGTCGAGTGGTAGACCACTAGCATCCTCTCTTGTTCAGCTGGTTAATCTGGGAATCTTAAGACAATGTTACAATTGTCTCATGTACACAGACAACCCTCTCCTCCTTCCTACTAACACATATACTTGTGAGAGATGCAACTATATAGCCAGACTGGAGGCTGAACTCTCTCAACTCAGGACTGGCAAGACCAGTCAGGAAGAGATGGTACCCACACCCAAAGCAAAACCAGTCACACATATAACCATCACCAATTCAAACCAAACACATAAAAACACAAAGACATACTCGGAGGCTCTTGTAAAAAACTTACCAAAACAACAGAGGCCTCCAAAGCAGACACCCAGAAACACACCCCCACAAAACACAACACCTACAACACATACCTCAAGCAACAGGTGTGTCACACAATCACAGCCCCTAAGGCAAAATACTATGCCAGAGACATTAGTAATAGGTGACTCTATAGTCAGACACACCGATGTTCCACTTACCAGGCTGAATAAGGAGAGGGTAACGGTGAGCTGCCTATCGGGGGCTAGGATCCGCCACATTACACACGCACTCAGGTCACTCCAAAGCAAATACAAATATGATTCAGTCATTGTCCATGCGGGTGTGAATGACCTGAGACGCACCTCCCTGGACTACATGAAAGAGACATTGAGGAGCTCTCCGATTATGTAGCCCAGACTGGTATGACCCTGACCCTGAGCAGCATCCTGCCTTCGCCAAGAATGATGCCTCAGTACAAAGACAAAATGATCAGTTTTAACAATTGGCTTAATCACTGGTGTCATTCTAGGGGATCCAATGTCTGTCAGCCTGGGATGATATGCTGGACAAGCCACGTTGTCGCAAGGGATGGCTTGCACCTGTCACCACTGGGCTTCCGGATACTGGCCAAGGCTCTTGCCACTCCCCATAGTGCCTTTTTAGGCAATGCTCAAAGGACAAATCAACCTCCATAAAACAAAATGGAAAGAAATTAAGGGTAATGCTGCTCAACGCCAGAAGTCTAAATCTCAAGATGCAGGCACTCAAGCACTTCTCAGTATGGAGCACATCGATGTCTGTGCAGTAACTGAAACCTGGTTCAAGGCTCCTGAGAGCACTCCAGCGCTACCAGGCTATACCTCATATCATGCATTGGCCTCAAGTTCCAGGCCGAACCACAAAGGAGGGGGAGTGTCCATTTTCATAAAGGACACCTACACCTCTCGATTGGTGGCTACTCATGAAGCATCAGAAACCATACAAGTTTTACTCACCATAGGCAAAACTGCCATACAACTGGTCGCATGTTATAGAACACCTCCCAATCCCAGGAATCCCATCAAGCATTCCTGAAAACACTGGAGGATATGAATGTCACACCAAACACCATCATATTGGGTGACTTCAATTACCCCAACATAGACTGGGCCCACTATTCTAGCCCTAACACCCTGGCCCAAAGATTCCTGGAATTCATAAACTCAAATGCTATGGAGCAACTGGTCACCTCTCCTACGAGGAGAGATAATATACTTGACCTGGTTATCACAAACATGGGGTCCAAATGCTCCGCACCGGATATAAACCCCTCACTAGTAAGATCTGATCATAAACTGATCACATTGGATGTACATATCCCACCCCCACCCCCAGAACAAAAGGCTACAGTGAAAAACTTTTCAAAAGCTGACTTTGCGCTCCTTAAGTCAGAAATGATATCCTTTAAGCCTACTGGGTTAATGGAAACCACATCCCAAAATGCTGAATCCTTCACAAAAGCCTTCTACGGACATCTCCAGGAATGCATGGATCAGGCAATCCCAACCAAAACCAAGACCCTCTCCACCAAGGGAAAATGCCCAGTTTGGTGGACCCCGGCTATAAACAAACTGTACAACAAAAGAAGGAAGCTACTGCAGGACAGAGCCAAATCCCACAAGGGAAAGGCTTCCTGATCAGCACAAGTAAAAAACTACGCTCTCTCATAAAAACATCTAAAGCAAACTTTGAGAAAAAGATTGCCAAGGATACCAAAGACAATCACAAAGCCTTCTTCAATTATGTCAGAACCTTGGGAGGAAATTCTCAGATATGCTCTGAGCTAGTACACAATGACAAAAAATTCACTGACCCTACTGACATTGCCAACATTCTGGCAGATAGGTTCAGTGCAAATTTCTCCCCTCCCTCACCCCCTAAAGATGAAGTAACTATCCCTGCTGAATGTAACCTACCTGTCATCACAGACACACAGGTGAAATCAGCACTCAACAAGGCAAAAAACACAGCATCTATGGGACCCGATGGTATCCCCGGTTGCGTGTTACGTGAACTCCAAGATGAACTAAACTCGCCCCTAAGAACTCTATTCAATCTTAGCCTCACAACAGGATATGTACCTGAACACTGGCGCACAGCAACAGTGGTCCCACTCCACAAAGGGGGAAATTCTACTGACCCAGGTAACTACCGCCCCATAAGTTTGACCAGCCTGATCTGTAAGGCTATGGAAAGAATCATCATGGAACTCATAAATGGCGACATTGGGGATCTGCAGACCCTTGATCCCACACAGTTCGGTTTTGTAAAAGGCAGATCCTGCCTCTTAAACCTGGTTGACTTCTTTGAGACAGTCACTAGTGCCATCGATGAGGGCAAGGCTGTCCACACTGCCTATTTGGACTTGGCTAAGGCCTTTGACACAATACCACACTCTGGCATCATTGACAAGCTCAGCAGCCTAAATGTAAATCCATATGTCACAAGATGGGTAGCAAATTGGCTAAAAACAGAACCCATAAGGTTAAAATTGCTGGAGCCATGTCAGACTCAAAACCCGTCACAAGTGGTGTCCCACAGGGCTCAGTCTTGGGTCCACTCCTATTCGGCATTTATTTCTCAGATGTGAAAGCAAATATGGAAGGATTATGGCTGACAAAGTTTGCAGATGACTGCAAACTGGGTGCCATAGTGGATTCACCTGCCGACACACACATCCTACAGAAAGGTGTCACTGAAACGGACAACTGGTGCCGGAATCATGGCCTCAAACTTAACGCCAAAAATGTATAGTCATCCCCTTTGGGAAATACAAAGTACCCACAAACTATCACGTAGAAAATAACCCACTGAATACAGAAGATGTAATCAGAGACCTGGGGACTCAAGTCGATAGTGACCTCTCCTTTGACAACCATGTTGCCAAAGTGGTCAGAAAGACTTTCTACCTTGCCCATCTCATCATGAAGGGATTCTCATCCAGATCAAAGGAGGTCATTGTACCTCTGTATTCCTCCCTTGTCAGGCCCATGATTGAATATAATGCTCCATTTGGGATGTATCTCACCCGGCACATGCAACAACTGGAAAGACCCCAGAAGTACCTCACCAAGAGGATCATAGGTCTAAAACATGTGCCTTATCCAGCTAGATTAAAGAAACTCCAGCTCTATTCAGTAGCATACCGCCTGCTCAGAGGTGATTTGTGCCTAACATACAGGGCCATGTCCAACCAGAAATTGATGGACATGCTCCATCTCAAAAAATCCAAATCCACCAGAACCACACGAGCTAAAGATTTCAACCTCTGCACAAAGATGAATAGGACATGCTGGAGGGATAGATTCATAACACAGAGGTTACCCATACTCTGGAACAAAATCCCAGTTCACGTGAGACAGAGCCCTTCATTGGCACTGTTCAAGAAAAATCTCGATGCATGGATGGGAGATCGCACGTTTACCCCGGGAGTGACCTCAGTGTCACTACTAGACAGAGGTATAGTTTACTAAATAATGGGGTTCCACATGTGTCACTACTAGAGAGGCGCAACTATATAGTATGGGGTGGCTTAAAGCCACATCACTGTTGGCTAGGCTTATAAATGCCCCCGGGCAGATAGCCTAGTACACTACTATGAAACTATGAAACTATGAAAGGCAAACTACATCGTAGTAAGTGACAGTTTGTCAAAATTCAAGGCTCACCCCAACCCTAAGACCACAGCTCCCTATGCAGAATTATTCACAGTCACTATACAGACATATGAATGGCTACCTAGAGGCTGCTGTATCTACCAGAAATAAACCAAAAACTAACCCTAAAAACAATCTCACCTGTTGTAATCCTCACCTACGCATGGTATATAATAAAAGAAGAAAACGCATGGCCAAAATCAAAGAAAGCAACTTCTTTAAAGAAAAGTGCTCTTTTATATAACTAGACAAGAAACTAAAAGGTGTAATTAAGTCCAACAAGGCAAACTATGAGGTCAGGATAGTCTTGTAGGCTAAGGACAATCAGAAAGCTTTCTTCAGCCATGTCCAGAACCTTAGGAGTAATAGACAACAGTGTGCTGAACTGGTGGTGAACATAGCAAATCCACTGGCTAATAAATTCAGCACAAGCTTTACCCCTCACTCCTCCCTAGATCTATCAGGTTATATTCCCTCCAGCATACTTCCTCCAGATAGCAGCAGGGATCAGGTGCTGGTGGCACTCTCTAAAGCCAAGAATATCATCTCCATGGGTCCCAACATCATCCCCTGTTGCCTTCTGAATAGTCTAAAACATGACCCATAGGGACCACTTGAGGCACTCTTCAACTGCAGCCTTGAAACAGACTATGTTCCAAATGAATGGAAGACTATAACAGTCATTCCCCTCCACAAGAGCAGACCATCTACTGACCCACGGAATTGCAGACTCATCAGTCTAACAAGCCTAATATGCAAAGTAATGGAATGGATTATCATGGAAATGATAAACAAGGACACTGGCAACCTAAGGACACTAGACCCATCTCAATTTGACTTTGTTAAAGTAAGGGCATTACTACTTAATCTGGTAGACTTCTTTGAGAGGGTCTCTAAGGCAATGAATGACAGCAAAACAGTGCATACTATGTATCATGAATTGACTAAGTCATGTAATACAATACCCTTCTCAAGCATTTTGTCAAGTTCTCTGAGCTAGGAGCAAAACTTTACATAACTCATTGGATTTCTGCTGGCTCACAGAACGGACCCAAGAAGACAGGATCAGTGAGACCACTTCCACCAAGAGACCAATCACTCATAGAGTACACTAGGGCTTCATGATGGGCCCACTCATATTTGGTATCTACTTCTCAGAAGTCAAGGCTAACAATAAAGGCCTCTAGTTTGCCAAGTTTGCAGATGACTGTAAATTGGGAACTATCATAGATTCCCCCCAAAATGCAGACATCTTGCAGACAAATGACTGGTGAAAAATCAATGACCTAAAACTCAGTGCCAAAAATGCTTTCTAAAGCCCTTTGTGGAACTGTAAATGCAAGTTAATTACTCCATCAGTAAAACTCCCCAAAAAGTCAACCCAGTAGTAAGGGATCTAGGAACATATGTATACAGCAATCTGGCCTTTGGCCAACATGTAGCTAAGATAAGTAAATCATTCTAAGTCATCTAACTTGTAAACAAGGGTATGACATCCAGGTCCAAGGAAGTCATAGTGCCACTCTACTCGGCCCTTATAAGACTGACCATTGAATACAATACCCTCTTTGGCATGTATTTAACCAGACACTTGTGACAGTTAGAATGCCCACAAAGCTTTCTCACCAGGAGAATTCAGGGCATGAACATCCTGTCCTATACTGATCACGTAAAGGCTCTATCTCTGAATTCAGTCTCCTATAGCCTGCTAAAAGGGGGACTTTGTCTGGTTTACAGGACTTCTTCAGACCCAGCCCTGATGGATTTGTTGCACATTTGAAAAACAAACAGCATCAGAAACACTAGATCCTATGATTTGAACTTCGCTTGTGACATAAACAGAACATGCTGGAAGGTAACCTCCCCATTCATGTAAAACAGAGTTTATCCCTGACACTGTGCAAAAAAACCCTACAACTGGATGGAAAATCATAAATTTACCGCTAATCTAGCCCAATGTCCCTTATGGACAGAGGCCATCGGTAAGATCAGTATTATCCTAACTAACACCCCCCCCCCCAACAAATCCTTAGCTACCTGCCTGCTAACATGCAGCTAGGCTTGTAAGGGCCCTAGCGGTCATTAGACTACAGTTACCATATGACCTTTTTTATGCTGAACAATACCTATTTGACCAGTTGTACCCAGTGAAATAACATAGAAATAAAAATATATTTTAGGACAAGAAATGTTTTCTAACTTTCCTCTGTTGCATGAAACAATTCTCTGTCATGTTAAATACTGTAATATATTATCTGATGAACTCCATTGTTTACATTTGGAAGAAAGTGCTTATCTTAATAAACTTCTGTACTTTTTGCTTTAGCGTGTCCGTGGTTTGTAAGGCTTGAGACTTTATTTTCATCAGCTCAGACTTTTTTGGGTTAAACATCATAATATGATATGAAATAATACAAGCAACAAAATTCTACTAATTCAGCTTTAATTTTTGGAAAAAAAATGAAATCTAGTCCTTTGCACTGGTTGTGGGACCTGCATGTCCTGCCAAACGTCATTTCTTTAAAAAGTATCCCATTTTGGGATGCCAAAAATGTGGCAACGCTAAAGTTAACACTGTGAATGACTTTTTGTTCTAGATACAGAGAAAACCTTTCTTGTGTATGCCCATGTATAAGTACTTTTTGGAGATGCTTTTAACAACTAATCAGCTATATAAATTTTCTTATGATGTGTGGTAAACATGCAAACAGCAGATAGGACTATTCACCTGAATATGTGGCTCCCTTTACAGGTGTATGTAATTACAGCACCATACAGGAGAAGGTATTCATGAGGAAAGGATTTGGAGGAATTAGTGTGTATAACAAGGAGGGCATCAGTGTCAGACTTACTACTGTGCTAGAATCAAAGCAGTTTACAAATGATACAACCATAGCTGTCAGCCTGTTAGCTTAAGAATCAAAACCAAAACATTTAAAGAGTAAATGCCTGATAATAGGAGCATTTTAATATATACAGTAAATAGAATAAGAAGCTTTGTATAAAGCTGCATAATTTGAAAAATAGAAAATCAGTTACTGCAAATTTTGGAAATTTCTTATGTATGTATTGAACTGCATTTTCCATGAAATCACAGATTTTACAGGAAACTTACCCCAGGATTCAAGAAGCTTGGTGTAAGGATGGCTTTAGCCTTATGCCGAGCATCCTCTCAACAGATGGTGCAGCAGCACCATATGAATATGTATGAGGGCACGCCGTCGCACCCTCGACGTGCACTGGAAATGTGTGCGAGTGCAGGGGGCATGTACAAGTGCTCTACAGAGGCGTAAACATGCCCCGACAGTTGCAAAACGTACGATGCCTACTAGTAGAGCCTGCCTCTAATAGTAAGTCAGTAATTCAGTGTCCGTGGATACCGAAATGTATGCTAAGCATACAAGAGTGTCCACGAACAGTGAAATAAAATTGAAGTAGTAAACACACAAGCATGTAGTGGAATGTTGAGCCCTGTCCCTAGAACTTTCACAATTAGATTCCCCATGTCCCTATTATACATTTGAATTGCTGCAATATCGAAGGTGTAAGCAAAGTGCAGCGTGTTTGTGCATCGATGCCCTCCGCCAAGCGTAGCTTACACATCAAATTCAGTCAAATAGAGAAAAACATGCGGAATCAACGTAAATGTCAATAGTGTAGTGTTTAGAGCATCCGCCTAATGAACAAGCATTCACGGTTCGAGCCCAACAATAGCACATATCATTTTCCATGTGGAATGAATGTCATTTTGCTGTAAAACTGACATAAGAGTATCGCATGAGATATTTAACTTAAATATCATTCAAGCAAAGTGGCACTGTCATAATGAATAAGGCACTAGTAAGCACAAATAAGCAGCAGTAAACACATATAAGTACCAGTAAGCAAGTCTGAGTGCGCTTGCGTGGGTCTAAGCAGTGCCCAGCATAGGAAATGTATATAAGTATGTACAGATATATAATATATATACATACATATATATAGATATATATATATATATATATATATATATATATATATATATATATATATATATATATATATATACATATATATATATATATATATCTATGAAGAAAGAATGACGTAACAATAAAGCATACAAAAGAAATGAGAAGGGAATCAACAGCAACCCTAGTATTATATAGCGCTATCAGTGTATGTCATATCAAGCCGGGCAGGAGTGAGCAAAGCACTGCTACTCACACCACAGGCAGGATATTACCAGTGGGAGTAACATTGTTGATCTGCTAAGTCTACTTTTCACACAGACTGTAGTCCCTGGTGGGACTATCCAAAAATTGATAGGCTATTTGGCCATCCAATCATTACACAAGCAAGGGCAGGTATGTTCAAGGACTAAATGGTGGGAGAGCCTGAGAATACATGGGTTGGGACAACATACGTGTCGGGCCCCTAATGCTTGGGAGAGGGCAATGTGTGGAGGTGTGTCATGGCTGCAATAACAAGTGGACAATGGATGGTATGCATATATGTTGAACATGGGTGGGGCTGGAGGAACTATGGGTATGAAATTAAGGAGCCAGGCGTGCGAGGGTTGGATTGGCTGGTTCTAATTGGACCGCCCCTTGGAGATCAGCAAGTTTGTTATAAGTATATATGCATACACATATGCAGACATCAATATGTAGAAGTACATTCTCTGTAACACATTCGTTCTATTAGCAGACATAAATCACATGAATGTGCCCTTACAATCCTCGACAGTAGATTGAATAGTAGGTTGTGCATAAGAGGGAAGGGACGAAACTGCTAAAACGTAGAAGTGTGTACAATGTCCGAAGTCAGTGCTGTGCTGAAAAAAATCAAATGTGAGGACTTTCCCACACATGGAATCATTCCTGTGATCTGCCTGCTATGGCAACGCCAATTACTAAACCGGTCTATTTGTAAAAGAAATACGCCGAACACATACATAATTAGGCTCTCATGTGTAACGTGTGCGTTACCACATAGTCATACTTATTAATTTATTGAGGTGTCATGTTAACAGGAGTAAGGATGTAATGAAGTATAGAGTCTAATCTTGACATAAACACATGTGTCCCATGTGGGACAACCCAAAAATTGCGAATAGTATTCTTTAGGTCGCTCATGTCACCAATGTTTGTGGACAAAAAGTTTGGGAGTTCTGAGGATACATGGAGTGAGTCAACTGATGGGATGGGTCTATAGGAGTAGGGAGTGGCCAATGTGTAGTGGTGTGGATACACCGCAAATCCAACTGGAGAATGGATGACTGCAGTGTTAGGTAAGCTTTGCGGTGTGTGTTTGGGGAACCAGAAGCTATGGGTATATGGTTATATATGCAAATGAAGCAGCACAACAATAGTGTATTGATTAGAGCAAACGCCTAACGAACAGACATTCCCATACCGAATCCCATTGCATCACATACCATTTACCATCGGTAATCTGTACATGAACATATTGCAACATCTGTCTGCTGTATAACCTGCAAGACAACATTAAAAGTTAACTGGAGCGAAGTGTCAGTGTCATAAGGAATAAGGCACTAGTAAGCAGGTTAAAGCATATATAAACATCAGTAAGCATGTGTAAGTGCATTTGCGCGGGGTATGCATTGCTTTACAGACAAACACATACATATATATATATATATATATATATATATATATATATATATATATATATATATATATATATATATATATATGTGTGTGTGTGTGTGTGTGTGTGTGTGTGTGTGTGTGTATGTGTGTGTGTGTGTGTGTGTGTGTGTGTGTGTGTGTGTGTGTGTGTGTGTGTGTGTGTGTGTGTGTGTGTGTGTGTGTGTGTGTGTGCGCGTAGATATACACAGATATACAGCTATGATAGGAAATAGCACACAAGAATGACATATGTTCACAGGTTATGCCAGTGGAAGTGAGGGGCCCAAGCAAGAAACATGAAGCAGGTAGCATGACCTTCCACCACCCCCCCCCAAGCTGGACACAGGAAACATACACACAAGCAATGTAAAGAGTCCACTGCTCCCCAGACCACAGGCAGGATACAACCGGGGAGTACACAGTGCACCAGTGAATTCTAATCTTGGAACACAGACATGAGCATCCCTTGCAGGACACCCCAAAAATTGGCAAGACCAAAAGAAGGTGATAGACTGAACATGCTGGCTGGGGTGTATACATGCTCGGAATACAAGGGTGGGAAAGCCTGATGACCCATGGGTCAAGACAATTGTATGAAATGGGTCCCGTGAAGTGGAAAGTGTGCAGAGTGTAGTGGTTTGTCAAGAACTGACCAGGACCCATAGTAAGGATGGATGCTGTAGAGGAGGTGCAGGTGGGGAACTATGGGTTGCTACTTATGGGTCTAGGTGTGCAGGTGTTGGCTGATGTAGGCCTTTATGGATAGCCCTAGGGATGTAAGCGAATGTGTTCACTGGGCAGAGGCATCGCCCAAGTAGCCACAGCACTACGAGTCCCACTGCAGCAAAGTGTAATCTATCTGGCAAGGAAAGGAATAACCAGATGTGGATGTATATATGTAGAGGTATGTGTGTGTATATCTACCCATGGCAACATAAAGATAAGCCTCTCCCTCTCCATAGTACAAATGTATACATACAGAGACAGAATACAGATACATACCCACATATAAATATATACATAATCAGACACCCATAGACCCATATGTTGTTTTATATATATATATATATATATATATATATATATATATATATATATATATATATATATATAAGAGAGAGAGAGCAATATATAAATATATACATGTATGCATACATATACAGATATATCTGTATATAGTAATGTGTGTATATATATATATATATATATATATATATATATATATATATATATATATATATATATATATATATATATATATATATATATACATATGTGTGACTGTAAATATACACATGTATATAGCTAGGATATGATACAGCAGTTATGAGTTACATATGTTCACAGGCTATGTATATGGGGGTGAGGGGTCCAATAAACAAACGTGTAACACGTAGCATCAACCCCCCCCCAGCTAGGCCGGTGAGACATACAGACACACAATAAAAGTAAACACACCACTGCTTCCCAGACCACCGGCAGGATACTTCCAGTGGGAGAGACCTGCCAGGTCTATTCTTGAAACATAGACATCGATGTCCCTTGTGGGAAACCAAAAATTAATGATCATTGGAGGCAGTCTCGGTAATGACTCATCAAAACAGGCTGTAGATGTACACGGACCAGTAGGTTGTGCAAGCCTGATAACCCATGGGTTGACACAAAGTACAACATGTGTCCTGACACAGGGAGAGTGGGCAGTGTGTAGTGGTGTGTTTATACCTCACCTGTACCCACAGTAAGGATGAGTGCTGTAGAGGAGTGGCAGGTGGGGGAACTATGAGTATGCAATTATGGGCCTAGGCATGCAGGTGTTGGCTGGCGCAGTCATATTAGGACCACCCCGGGGATGTAAGTAATATTCTGAAATGGGCATAGCTGATGCCCATACCTCTCAACCTCTAAGAGCAAACCCACTGGACAGGATATAAACCATTGGGGGAACAAATAGGGATCATACCTCTGAACTGTCCCCGATTTCCAGGGACGTCCCTGATTTCGACTCAATTTCTAACTCTGTCCCACTTATTCCCTCCTAAAACTAGTGACTTCTGGAGGAAAGGTGGTGAATTACACATAATGAATAATGACAACAATTAAGAGTTATAAACATCATTCACCTCAGTAAATGTGTATGAATTCATATACTCTGAGTCTGTCAATGTGTCAGGTTAATAGCACCAATAATTTAAATGTGTCCCTGATGTTGTTATGGTGTGTCCCTGATTCAGTTGGTATTTTTCCCCAATCATATGAGAGGTCTGATAGGGACAAAAAGCACATATTCCACTGACAACCTTAGAAAGATGATAGAATATTAGGTATGCGGTAGCATGACTCAACTGAAGGATGTTGGTTCCAAAACCCAATTACTTGTTTGTATTGAAGAGTGTCAGTTCCCATGTATTAGCCAGACAGTTTCAAATTTGAAGAGGAACACACCAATAATATGAATCAAACTCTGGACAAGCCACGGATTCCATACAGTCGAACAGCATGCTTTTGCCTAATGGACAGCCATTCCCGATACTGTAGGCATGTAATCCGATGTAATAGGCATCACAAAGTAATATCATAGTCCTCACTCTGACCCAGGGGTGTGAGTGTCAGATGCAAACACCAAATGCAGTGCATTTGCAAGTGCGGGAGCAAGCGGGTGTAAGCCTGTTTGGCCGCCAGTATGCGAGTATTACACTCGTGAAGCAATGTAGAAACTAGCAGAGTGTACGAAACTGTAACCGGGGGTTAGTATTGCTTAGCTCCATGCAAACCCATGCACACCCTCTCACAACTGCTTTAATGTGCCTTAATCACTCCATATCCAATGGCCTTGTTCCGCCCAGCATCAAAATAAATGGCCTCTGCAAGTCTTGAAACCAGGACCCTGCATACACAGCTATTGTGATTTGCCACTAAGCCATGGCAGATGTACAGACATCAGATCTTATCACAAACATATCATCCAGAGCAGTGATTCAACAGTATAGCAAATTTATTCCATCATGTAGATGTATGTGTGAGTGTTTATGTCCAGATATAGATGCATACATATATAGAGATATATCAAGAACATCCCATGTGACAACAAAACATTACAAAGAAATGAAAAGGGAAACACCAGTAATGCCTGTATTATTCAGTGGTGTTGTCCTATGTAATATCAAGACTCCCTCAGACAGACATGTGTCATTAATACACTCAAACATTTGTACGTTGGCCAAATACATCACTCTGTTGCATTTTATTTACATTAGCACAACAGTTCCTGTCCAATCATTATGTGAGAATAGTACTCTTGCAAGGTGCTGTGTGCGACATCATCATCATGATAAAGGTACATGGGGTAACCATAGAGGGACCGGTAGTGTGTGTACAATGGGGACATCTGCATCACGTGTACCTGGAACCTTTAGGAGTCATGTGCATACCAGGATTGTGTGCCTGAGAGACAGGGGTGAGGACAACTGGAGTATGTTGTGATGCATATTAAAAGGGTTACATGTGTCCAGTGGATACGTGTGTGAAATGGACAGCTGTGTATGGAGGAAATGTTGTTCTAAGAACTGATTGGCCTTTTGTTTCCGTAGGGTGAGAGTGGGATGTGGGGGAAGGAGAGTAGGTATGCTCGTGGAGGATTGGTTGGGTAGGATGACAAACAAGACAGCATACAGGGTCAGTATATAACACATGTGGGGGGATACACCTCAGACAGGTCGGGGTATTCAGCAGTCACAAGCCCATGAGCTCCCAGATGGGAACAGTGGGACGGAGGTCCCCAGCCATGGGCAGCCACCACTGCACCAAAACAGCCACAAAGGTGTCAGTGCTGGGGGCTGTCTAGGAGGGGCAGACTCACCCTGTAAATGTGACATTCTGCCCTCGAGCTGGCGTATCTGGCCTCGAAACCCCTTATTGAGCCCCCTACGCACCACGTCAGGGACTGTATGACAGCGGACATGTTCCTGTCTGTACCTGCTTCCAGGGGGGACAAGCCCCATCCTCAGTGGTGGTTCCACCAGAAGGTGGTGCAGAGCCAACAGAGGTGTAGGTCCAAGGCTGGGCCCCAGATGTGCTGGTGCCTGGTGCCATGGCCAGCTGAAGTGGGACAGGAAGTTCTGCCAGGACCTCCAAACCCATACACCCTATGGTGTTTCAGTTTAAACACAGATATGGCTTAGTAATAGTCAACAGCATTCAGGATTACTTATAGCAGCATGCATAGATATGACCATCAACCCAACACAACATATGGTATACATTTGCAGAGGGAGCACAACAAATGCATATATACTGCATGACATCTGTGCAAAGTGTACAAGATTTGTGACTGCAGCTATGAACAGTGGCCCATTATTAGCATGTCACAGTGAACCCCAGACAGTGTCTGTCATACCACTGTTTCATGTGACATACGTCCAATCAGGGATGCGATGGCAGTAACTCATCACTATCACCACGTACTGACTGCAATCCTCACACTATGCTCCTGCAGTTCACAGATGTGTGTTCAGTGGGTAACACAGGAAACAAATGGTTCCACACACTGACCAGTCCACAGATGGCCCTACAGATGGAGGTCCCTCACAAACAGAGCATTGTCTTTTCAGTTTTAAAACATGCAGAATAACCATTACCACACACAACTTGTTAAACAGGTGGTAGTCTCAATAAAGCATAGCTACACTTACATGTTGTAGTCATGTCTGGCACATCACCCTCCTGTCTTTAGCCTATTTCCCACAGTGTATGTTGTTTGAGGAACATCCAGATATCATCTGTGATGCCATTTACCAAACACTAGATCCAGGTACCACTCACAGCGACTGTCATGTGCCAACACCAACATGATGTTCCTAGATATTGTACTGTGTTTCCATGCAAGTGGCTATGGGAACATCATCACAGCTGTTCCACATGCAATCAGCTAGAGGAGGACTGCAATAGGTGCAGAGTCCATCTCCTGATCATAATCATCACTTACAAAACACAAGCTGCTGCTGAGCAGGTGTACAACTCCACATCCACCAGAGAGTGTGTGGGAGGGACAGACAGAGGTAAAGTACATCAGAGAAGGGCTTGGAGACTAAAACCTAAGCATCGTATGTCACACACCTACCAGTACGGGGTACAAACCCCCAGACAGACTAGTCATTACTATTACAAGTGCATGCAGTTACTCCAAGTGCCACAAAACTGACATGTTGGTGTGCTGTAAGAACATATTTGTTTGCTGGTGAGTGACATCTGCAACAGAGATATAGTAGACATACATTAGGTGTAGCACACATGGCTGTCCACATGAACGGATGTCATTGTCAACACAACCACACTCTCTAATGGACTCACATTGACATACTTTGCCAGGACCGCAAATACACTTCCTAACTACTTAGTTTGCCACACTGCAGTGATGCACAGGTACTACATGCACCACAGGGGATATCCGGAGGATCTATGGTCTAGGGAATGTGAACGTGTTTGACATCTGTTGGTATGCCAATGGGAGTTATACTGAGAGTGACTGTGGTTGGGAGCATCATACCCCACACGCAGACACAAGGTGCCAGTACTGACATGCATGTGTGCATTGCTTCATGGGTGTGTAGTGGTTGGCTGTGCAAGATGGCTGTACAAGGCTAGGTGAGGGGTAATCCTTGGCATCATGCCACCTGACAATGGTGTGCAGTGTGGTACAGGGGTGTAGTGTCTGCAATGTCCTACACAGATAGGTATTGTATGAACTGTCCTGACATCCTGGTTACCATTGTGTATGGCCATAGCTTTGCAATGCATGCCATGTCTGTGTTTGATAGTACTTGACATGGACATTGCCTGGGATGTGCATGTCCCACAATAATGCACAGTGACATGTACAAGTGTACCTGGTTTGGCTGGCACATGTTGTGTACACAGACTGTTATCCTGAGATATGCCAATACTGGCCTGCTGTGGCAGGACCTGCTTATAGACAGCAGGTTGACCCCACACCTGCATTGATAGCATGACACAGGTATTCCCCAGTGTCAGTGGCATTGGTCCATACAGGGCACATGTGTAAGGCATTGTATGGCCTCTGTGGATCACATTTGATGGCACCACATATGTTGCAGGCATCCAGTGAGGAACATAGTGAAGGCACATTGTTCGCAATTATGTGCCTATTGTACTGCTGTAGTGGGTGCCATGCCCTCCGCAGCCCACTGCAATCACACCATGCTTACTTTCTGTCATCAATGTGCAGGATACTAGCAACATAGCGGGATAGTCTAGGCAAGTGTGTTTGTGTATGACACATGGGTTCAGAACGTATTCTGGGTAATAGTAGGGTTGCATACTTTGTTCACCAGGCCTTTTGCCAGATGTAGGGGTATGGCTTGCCAACACAGTCCCTTGGCTGACTGACATCTGTACTCCTTGTGAGGTGGACATCGTGACATATAATATGGACACCATATAGGAAAACTACAAAATCCACTCCCCAACATGTCCAGTGGTTAGACACTCAGAGCCACCTCCACACAGGCTCTGTCAAACACACACATGCACCTGCCATGTCTTGGAATAGAACCCCTACCTAACTAGTGTATCACACTACAGCATTATGCAGTTACAGCATATGCTACGGAGGTTACTGGGTTACAGTAGTCCCATAGGTGTATTACTAGGTGGGTGACAACAGCAGGATTGCCAAAGGTGGTTATCTGTATTGTAAAGAGTGTGCGTACTCTAAAAAGCATTGTTCCTTTCTCAGGTAGACAGACAGACAGACACACACACGCAGTTGGCCTCTCTTGGAATAGAACCCCTAGCTAACTAGTTTATCACACTATAGCAAAATACAGTTACAGCACACGCTACAGAGAATATTGGGCTACAGCAGTCCCAGAGGTGTGTTTCTAGGTGGGTGGCATCATCAGGGTTGCCAAAGGTGGATATGTGAATTGTAAAGAGTGTGTATACTCTAAAAGCATTGTTTTTTTTTGCAGGCAGACACCCACACTTGACCTGTCTAGGATTAGAAAATCTAACAAACTAGTTTAACACACTACAGCATTATGCAGTTACAGTATGCGCCATGGAGATTACTAAGTTACAGCAGTCCCAGAGGTGCATTCGTCGGTGGGTGACATCAGCAGGATTGCCAAAGATGGGCATTTCAAGTGTACTGTGAGTTGTATATGTCTGTTACCAGCATGTACCTGCTGCTTACTGTCACGAAAACACATTTACACCAGCTTACAACTGTCTTATGCAGTACTAATTGACAGTATCAACAAGGCTTGCAGGTCTTGAACCCTGGACCATGCACACTGAAGTCACTGGACGTACCACTAATCCATCTGGGTTGAATACATTTTGCATAGAGTCTATAATGCACATCTTACTACAGGTATTCCACAATACTGAAAACAAATGGGACAGTCACTTTGTGTACATATGTACAGTACCCTTGAATGTACTGTACTCTGTGAAACAACAAAGACAAGTTTACATCTGCACAACTGTCATAACTACATATATATATATATATATATATATATATATATATATATATATATATATATATATATATATATATATACATATGCACACACACACACACACACACACACACACACACACACACACACACACACACACATATATATATATATATATATGCATATACACAGACACAGCCATATATATGTACATATATATATATATATATATATATATATATATATATATATATATGTATGTATATATATATATATATATATATATATATATATATATATATATACATACATACATACACATCTGAACACCCTTTGTGACACAGAAGGGTTCCAAAGGAACTGACGTGTACACAAAACAGAGGCATCTCTTGTGTTATAACATTTAAATCTTAAGCAGTTCACCAGAGAAGGGATGGTTGTTGTGCATGTGGAGTTTGGGGTGGGGAATCATGGTTAATGTAATCTACTCTGGGGATTGTGGAGTTAGAGTGGGGGAATGATGGGTATGGACCTACACCCCAGCGACCACTTCTGTGTTACTGCTCGACAGTGGCACAGGAAAATAACATACCCAACTGTAGTCATGCTTGACTGTGTATTCTTTGCCATTCCTAACTATGTAATACTTTGTAGACACCGGTCAACACAGATGGCTACCATGGTGTGCTAAAAGACATTACACATGTGTATACCTGGCTACAGGGTAGTCACACACAAAGACAATCACACACTTGCCAATATTGTTGCATACACGTCTTGCCTATGTTAAGGTAACTAGTACAGTGGTATGCAATTGGGGTATGTGCCACAGAACACATACAATTACACTTACTCTGATTCCACGTCTGAGCTGGGTGACATCACAGGACATATTACTTGCAGTGGGGAGGGGGGAAGAGAGAGGTTTAGCAACTGACAAGGATAAAGGCCAGTGCAAAAGGAGGTATCTCTTTGGAATGCAGCAAAACCCACTGTTATGACAGGATGCAGACACAAATACACACCCAACCACACTCAGCCATTTGCTGACACACACACTCAGGCATTTGTTGACACACACACACACTCAACCATTCGCTGATACACGCACTCAGGCATTTGCTGTCACACACACAAACACAGACACAGTTGCCAGTGGTAGGATTAGAACTCCTGCCTATCTACATATCACTATTACAGTACTACGCAGTTACGAGACATGCCACAGAGATTACATATTCCAAGGCAGTCAGACTGCCCTTCTAAGACTGAGGACAACAACAGGGAGACAGACAGTCACGAAGTACATAGCTGTAAACCTGTGTTTTTACAGTAGGTGTCCATTACAACCTGTATTCACAAACAAGACATCATCTGCAGGTAGGCCTGAGAGGTATAGTTGTAGCACAACAGGCACCTGAACTGGAGTATGGCCATCTGTGGAATGGACAACTACTATCACTATACAGGGTTACAGTGGGCATGCACATACACTTAGTAGCACAGGGCTGTTTGGGATGCACTATGACTACAACTACACAAGGTTATACTGGGCATGCTCATACACTTAGTAACAAAGGGCTTGTTGGATGCACTGACTCAAATTACAAAAGTTGGCAGTGGGTACACTCATACACTTAGTAGCACGGGGCTGTTTGTGATGCACTCCGATTCTAACCACTGAAGGCCACAGTGTGCATGCTAATACACTTACATGTACAGAACACATTGTAATGGACTCCTATTGTAAACACACAGGTTTACAGCTAGGTACATCTTACCTGTCAGTATATATGCACATCATACTGGTTTACTACCTGATACCTGTATGTAGCCCGTAAATGATATATCTGTGACTGTGCTGTGTGATATACATGTACATGAAGTACTGACATATATATGTTAAGTATACACATTCATGCATGTGTGGACATGACAGACAATAGGTTACCTGGGTCACACAGGCAGATGCTACCTACAGCATGTGTCACACACCTTGCTGCCCTGAAAGGCATACATTGATAGCAGGTTGTGGACAGTGGCATTATACATGGAACAGTGGCATGTGCAAGCATAATGTGTAAGCCACCTTGTTTAATGGTAATGAGGTACAGGTGTCAAGATGACCTCTCCTGGCTGTGTTAGTAGTTGTCATTATTAGCAGGACTGCTACCCTAAGTATATCTCACATTGGACATATACACAAGTTCTGCTGCTGTCCGTCACCTTACATGAGGCATTTGCTACCAAGCACATTAATGCCACTTGCAGTGATGTCATGGTGTGAGTGGCAACTGCTAGACCAAAACAATGAGTCAATGTCCTGCTGTTATTATGAGGTTGTCCAGTGTCTGTCATTCCAGGCTGTCATGACCGAACAACGAGCCTTCAACACAAAGCACATGCATCCATGTTTCATGTGTGTGTGTGGATAATACCTAGGTCACATTTACCCATATAGCCACATTCCAAGGCAAATGTCCTACACCCAGAAGTAACACCCTGACACCTACAAGACAATTGCATTGGATGCTTATGCTAACCAGTGCTAGATGTGTGGCTTTAGTAATCCATTTGCTCAATGTAGATCCTACAATGGGGAATACTGCCATCTGTGCAGTGAGGAACACCTGGTTGAAGGCTATGTAGTGCACAATTGCACTATCACCATATACCTCAGATCCAGACATGTGTGCCATAACAGTGTTATGGACCATTCCAGGTGGTGGTGTACACATATTCATAAAGGCTACTCACATGTAAAGACCACTACTCAGACATAACGCATCACAGATGAGTCAGGTACAGGTAACAGTGGCAAATGCATTCTAGGTTGTATCCTCATATACATCCACCACCTTGCCCCCAGACTACCAGCACACATCCATATGTGGTATGACATAGTATAGTAGACCACCAGATAATCCTCGATTGGTGGACTGTACCTAGGCCTACATTAACTGTGCAAAATACTCATGTACAGACACAGCTGCATAATGTGTTATGCAATGCAATAATACCACTGTTTGTAACCAGCTCAGTTGTACACATACCAGGGTCGCTCAGATGTCGTCAGCATTAACACGATCGACTGTTGCTGTACACCAGTAAACAACACCCTCATGGTTAAATATGACCTAACTGTACGTGCTCTGGATATGTACATCCCACACTCATACAACATAAATGACATTACCATAGCTTTCATTAGCCTTTCTACATAGAGGTGGCTACAGTCATTATACACATGCACATGGAAGATAGCATGCTAACAGTACATAAGATTTGATATCTATGTTAACAGAGGTAATATTCCCTCTCTACTGGTCACCAATGACACCTATCATATCATACAACACCCCATGTAGTATGTATGTCTTTAGACATGTCCACCTAATGCAATGCCTACAAACATACCCAAATAACAGGACCATAGGACCTATACAAGGCCTGTATTGACAGACTCAGGGAAATCCAGCTCTGCTCTGTAGGTTCCTGAGTAGTCACAGGTGATATGTTCATGACATGTACAGCCATGTATGGCCACAGCTCCTACATATACCCCATGTCAACAATTGCAAGCCATGCATGCTGTGTGCTGTCTGGACATTAGCCTTAGTACCACAATAGCCAGTACATGCTGGGGTGAGATGTTTACAAGCCACAGACTTTGCACATGCTTGAATGAGTGTACTGCCTAGCTCTAACCAAGCACATTGCTGGCACTCTTCCAGTAAACATGAGGTGTGTGTGGCAAATATGATATGCTCACTGTTGTCCATTACAGTACCCTGGCTTCACCATGGCACTGTTAAGTAACAGTTTGTAGGAGCATGACATGGAATAATGCTGTGTGTGTCTCACTGATATGTGCTGTTGTCATATATGTACACTTGGCTACCCGGTGAAGGTGGTGGTGTCCTACCAGTACATGAATACAACATCCATTATGGTGTAATGGTTGGCTATGTTTCACACCTGGCATGAGGAAGGTGTGGAATGTATCCTCTTGACCTGCTAGCCAAGTGCACTTACTGATGTAGACCGCATATGTGTACATGTATTGATGTTTGTGTAGATTCCATGTGTGTGTAGTGTATGATATCTGAAGGTGACTGTTGTCCTAGTACATCATGCTGTTGCAATACAGCCTCAACATTGCCAACTGTATATGGTGATATGCTCTAAGTACAGTAAGCCGTACATGAGGTATGGACAGATGTTTGGACAGGACTACTAAGTGGTGGGGCTTTTTTCCAGATGAATGATTACTGTGGACAGTTCACTGGTGTGTTCCAAACAATCCTACAATAACCTGTGTAACTGCTAAGGTCAGGTTTTGTTAATTGAAGTGGAAGACAGACAATGTAGAATGCTGTAAGGGTGACACTGAAGGCAAACCTCACGACACCTGTAACAGTAATACCTCCCCTGTGCATATATTGTGCATATATCAGCACAGTTGTCAAAGGAAAGTCAGTAAGCTTTGTACCGGATGCAATAGTGCTGTACTTCTGTAGTACCAATCATGAAATAGGCAGGTGTTTGATTCACAGTACTGGCACGTGTGGGTGTGTGTGTCCATATATGTCACGTATGGTTGGGAATACATCCCACATGTTATCACTCTCCTGAACAATGTTGTTGACACCAGTACAGAGTGAAGTGTAGAAAGAAAGGCATAGGCAGGTGGTTAAACTTCACACATGTAAAGTGTCTGTATGTGTGTGACATAGGTGTATATCTTTGTGAATACCGCAGTGTGTGTGTGTGTGTGTGTGTGTGTGTGTGTGTGTGTGTGTGTGTGTGTGTGTGTGTGTCTGTATGGCTGTCAGTGTGTATGGCTGTCCAGTCCCTGGAGTGAGGCTGTATTTTACCATAGTGCAATGTTAATGCCCCTCCCCCATCCACTCAATGCAATCTAGAATCCTGGTTGATATCATCAATCGTAGATGGGCATTCTAACCGTCTGTTAACATGTACACCCTGGGGTGTGACCTGTTGTTACATAGCCTACTGATGGACCCCCCTCCCCACATACACTCACTGCACTGTAGTATCCCTGTTGATGTCCTCGATCTTAGGTAATTCAAATTACCTGTACATGTGTAATCTCTGTGGTGCATCTTGTAATTGCATAGTACTATAATGATGATATGCACATAGGCAGGGGTTCTCATCAGAACACTGGCAACTGTGTGTGTGTGTGTGTGTGTGTGTGTGTGTGTGTGTGTGTGTGTGTGTGTGTGTGTGTGTGTGTGTGTGTGCGTGTGTATGTGTCAGAGTGTGTGTTACTGTGTCTGTGAAACCCTGAATGTGTGGGTGTGTCTGTGTTTGCATGCTGTCATGGCAGTGGGTATTACTGCTTCCTAATGAGAAGCCACTATTTCCACTGGCCTTTACCTTTATTATACGGCATACCACTCTTTTACCTCAATCCACGCTCCAGGTAACTATACCTATGATGTCACCCACTATGGACACAGTAGCTTACTACACAGCTATCATGCTCTTGGATCATTAGAACAGTAAACATAACTGAAACATGGGAGAATATAACTGTGATGTGGAAGCTACAAAGTGCATGCAGGTATTTTCATACTGACCTGTGGGTAGTCAACATGTACATATGGGACACTAACCGCAAACACCGACATCCCCTGGCACATGCAACTACACCTGAATGAGGAAGGCAGAACATCAAGATTAACATGCTGTCAAACATACAAAATGCATTCTAAAACTGTAATACATGGTATGTCTGCTGCCTGTCAACACTACTCAACAATACTTATCTACAATTGTCTACCTAGTATGTTCACCCTGTGCATCAGACCATATGAACATGTCCCTGCACCAATGGTGTGGATGACAGGGATGCGGCACAGGGATCATCATTTGCACAGGGTGATAATGTTTGCCAGACGCCTAGGTTGTGCCATTGGATGACATCATGTGGGTGTGTTAGGGCCTGTGATATCATTTGGCATGTGTGGATGTTATGCGTGTGTGTGTTGAGGTGCCCTACATTTGTTTCCAGTGTGTGTGTATGCATGCACACAGGTCTGGCATGTGGCTGGCCTACACAGGGGTATTACTAACAGCTGCAAACTGTACAAGGCAGATGTCACAGTTCACGGTGTCCGGCCATGGCCACGTGAGCGCCTGCCAGGGGTTGCACGAGTACTACCAGGCAGAGGTCCAGATTGGGTATTGTCTGATGACACATGTAAACTAGAAGTATGCGTGATGGTGTCCTACGACCTGGCAAGGTCATGATATGCAGTGTGAATCAACCCTACTGACATCTACTTCTGTACTGAGTACATCAAATACGTTGATTATGATTCATGGGCGTACAGACCAGACTCAGCAGGGTAGTTGTGCACTATGCCCCATTATCAATGGTGTCTCCCCCTTTGTGGGGTGTGATAACTGTTGCTGTGCACCATTTGGTGTGTACACAGCCTGACATGGAGCTATGATTGAATATGATGTGTATGTGGATAGCTGAATATTCTTACATTTGTGTAGGATACACCCTGGGATGTTGACAGGTCCCATGAAAACTGTATGTATGGCTTTAGAGATTCTAGCTTGTACCTGCATAGTTGTTATTACAGGGGCCCTGTAGTGTACTTGGATATATTACTAAGTGTACCTGTTGGGGGGGGGTGTTGGGAGTGGGTTTAGGTTCTCCAAGACCCTATCTGGATGAATGGGTACTATTTCTGTAGGTGCAGTACTTCCCATGCCCTAGTGCTGTGCAGCACGGTAGGTCTTGTCGTTGCCATTATGATTAATGACACAGCTATAGAATGCTCTGTGCTTGGCCTCATAATATGTGGCTGATTAGTTTCACAGTAGCTTTATGTGGTTTTATATAGTCTATCTGCATCTTACTGAGGCTGACCAGGGATCACCTACACTCATGTGTGTTCACTCTTGCAACAGTTACTACCTTCTGTGGTACAGTTTAAAGCATGGTACCACCAGTTTGCCTTCTTGTTTGTGTTGGGTTGAATCCTGATTCTGTTTCAATGGCACAATCACTGCACATATGTGACTGCTTAAGGTTCATTTGTGTAGGATTCAGCATTTGCACAAGCATTGTCCATCTGCATGGGTGCCATGACAGTCACCACTCTGCTCTTAGGAAACATAACATTGGCACTGGAGACTAACTATGTGTAGCATACTGTTAGCCCTGTTTGTGTGACTACTGTGATCCAGGTCAGTGGGGTAGATGGAATCCAACATGCATTGAGCGCAGGTGTTGGTACATGAGGAGTCTTCCCAGTTCATAATGGAATAGCTGACAGTAGCCATTATTATGGTTCTGTTTTAGACCTAATCTTCCCCATTACAGCACATTATGACAGTTGGGAAGTCCGCGGCCTGATGGGTGATCTGTCTCAAGGTGCATTTTGAATTCCACTTTGGCACAAAGGTAGTTGCTCAGCATAATGCATCTGAATTTATGCAAGTGCAACTAGCATGAGGGTGTATATATCCTTCAGGAATATGGACACACCTGCGGCCCATGTGTTCCAATAAAGGATAATGGGCAAGAGGTGAGGTATGTGTTATAACATGGTCATGCAGGTGTGCTCTCCGGAGCATTGAAAGATGTCTTAGCCACTGCGCAGATATGTTCTCCATGTTACAGATTGACATATGTGGGTCCGTATAGTGTTTCTGACATAATCATTGTGCAGCGAGACCCTAGTTTATTGCTTGTCTGTCCCTGTAATGGCAGTGGACCTTCACTTGAACCCTGCATGATGAAGGCACTATAAGGGAAGCATGAGCCCTAGGCAGTATCCAGATTCCCAGGGGTGACAGGTGCAGGCTCTATCTGGCAAAGCATCATGGTATGTCAACCATGTTATCCCAGGACGATAGATACTGGATACCCTTTGACTTGCACCACTACACTAAACAATTGTGGAATACAATCCTTTTGTCCCTTTACTGCAGTATCATTCTGGCCAATGGCAGAATGCTACCCAGGCCTTGGGATCATACCTGCATGGGCTACAAGACATGACAGTTCCTACATGTGTTTCCATGCAGACCAGGCCACTGCATCACAACGACATGGAATATGCCAGAGCCATGTGTATAGTTCAAAAGGTGGTCTGAGTGTATGGGTATGTGGCTAATCATGGCAGACAGGCAGCTGACAGTATGTATGCCCTCATATAGGTTGGTGTGTAACATAGTGCTAGAGTTTGCATTCACAAATGAGTACTGTTGGGCATGTTTCCAGTCACGTGTTCTGAGTTGTGGCACAATTATGCAAACTATGTCATACAGTTTGTGTATTTCGGTGTCTGTCTCTTCCTGCTTGGGGGTGTCACTTGTTTGGCCTGATACTTAGACGCATCTGTGAATGTGTGTGATTTCGGTAGTGTGTGTAGGTGTCCTTACTGTGTTCTGGTAAGGGTATGTGGTGGTTGTGTTGATGAGCTGCATGTGTTAACCTACACCTCATAACTGTCCACTCAAGTCATGGCTGTAGATTGGGCTGCCTTCCAGTTTACCCCTGTAGCTGCATCCCAAACAATGTGTGGGGTGTGGTGTTAAGTGGGTTTGGCAGTGTACATGGCATAGAGATTACATTCCCCAAGGATGGCCACATATACAAAGCTGACATTAGTAAACACCAGTAGCTGACTAGTGGACATGCCTGTATGAGCATTCAGTACTACAAGTACCAGGTACTGTATTTAGCTACGTATTGCTTATGAAGATGTTTCAGACAGTGATGCTCACATGTAAATATTTGTGTTATGGACGTGACAACACTGGCTATTACGGAGACATTGTAGCTACCTTTAGCAGCAATGCTCCTCTGAGGAGCACATCACATCCTGTTAGTTGATTACAGATGATGCAAGTATCTACAGGTCTGTTTCCTTCTTTGGGTATATACTCACATATCCACCAGGACCATGAGATCTGTTGGGCACAGACACCCACTCTCCAAACAGAGTCATGTATCAATAGACCCTGATGCCACTATCAACATGATCAAGATATAATCAGATAGTGTGAGCCATCACCTATGAAGCAGCTATTACACATGGGCAGCTGTCTCCTACGTCTTACACTCCTAATGCAGATGTTACACTGGAGTTAAAGATGATATGCAACCTGTTTCATTACCAGTGCTGTGCACTACCTTACATACAGTATGTGCAAGTGGCTGTTAGGCTGGCAATGAGAGGTTGGGCTGCACAAAACTGGCAGTTCAACCAGTGTGTCTGTATTCTCAATATCCACTCTATGTAGGTGTGTACATAGCCATTTGGCCCAGCCCTGTAACAAGGGTCACTACACATTTGCATAACATGTACACATGCACAGCTGTTATTGCTTGCAAACTATACTAGAGAGGTTCAGCCCTGTAACAAGGATCATAGGTTCATAGGTTCATAGGTAGATACTAGGCTATCTGCCCTAGGGCATTTATAAGCCTAGCCAGAGTGTATTTGGCTTCCGCCTCCCTATTAGATTAGCCTACTGTGCCTCTGTAAAGTAGGTCACAGAAGGTACCCTTTTAAGATTAGTTTACTGTGCCTCTGTCTAGCAGGGACACAAAAGAGATCCCAGGGGTGAATTTGCGATTTCCCATCCATGCGTCCAAATTTTGCTTGAAGAGGTTCAGCGAGGGGCTATGTCTAACATGAACTGGGATTCTATTCTAGAGTGAGGGAAGCCTCTGGGAAATGAATCTGTCCCTCCAGCATGTCCTATTTATTTTTCTGCTGAGGTTTAGGTCCCTGGAGCGTGTAGCTCTAAGGGACTTGGATTTTTTGAGGTGGAGCATGTCCATTAATTCTGGGTTTGACATGGCTTTGTACGTCAGGCATAGATCGCCTCTGAGTAGGCGGTAAGCAACTGAGTATTGCTGGAGTTTCTTTAGTCGAGCTGCATAGGACATCTGTTTGTAGCCCATGATCCTCTTGGTGAGGTACTTTTGGGGTCCCTCCAGTTGCTGCAGGTGTCGGGTAAGGTGCATCCCAAAAGGGGCATTGTATTCAATTATGGGCCTGATGAGTGATGAGTAGAGGGGCACAATGACCTCTCTTGATCTAAATGCGAACCCTTTCCTGATAAGGTGGGCTATATAGAAGGTCTTTCTAACCACTTTGGCAACGTGATTATCAAAGGAGAGATTACTATCTACGTTGGTCCCCAAATCTCTAATTACTTCTTCCGTACTTAATGGATTACCAGCTATGTGGTAATTTGTAGGCAAGTTGTTTTTCCCAAAGGGGATGACTATGCACTTTTTAGCATTTAGCTTGAGGCAGTGGCTCTGGCACCAAGTATCCATCTCTGTGAGACCCTTTTGGCGGATGCTTGAGTCAGCTGGAGATTTGATTATGGCCCCCAGTTTCCAGTCATTTGCGAACTTTGTCAGCCATAATCCCCCCGTCTTAGCCTGAACCTCAGAGAAGTATATACCAAACAAGAGTGGTCCCAGAACTGAGCCCTGTGGGACACCACTTGTAACTGGTTTGGATTCGGACATGGCATCTGCAATTCTGACCATGTGGGTTCTATCTCTGAGCCAGTTTGCAACCCATCTTGTGATATAGGGGTTGATATTTAAGCTGGTAAGCTTATTTATGATGCCCGAGTGGGGTATTGTGTTGAAGGCTTTTGCGAGGTCCAGGTAGGCTGTGTGGACTACCTTGCCCTCATCTATGGCTTTGGTAACTGTTTCAAAGAAATCAACTAGGTTTAAGAGACAAGATCTGCCCTTAACAAAGCCAAATTGGGTTGGGTCCAGTGTCTGGAGGCTCCCAATGTCTTTGTTTATGAGTTCCATGATAATACACTCCATAGATTTACAGACCAGACTAGTCAGACTTATGGGGCGATAGTTTCCGGGGTCTGTTGTGGCACCACCTTTGTGGAGTGGGACCACTGTAGCTGTACACCATTCTTTGGGTACATATCCTGTAGTAAGGCTAAGTTTGAACAGTGACTTAATGTTTGGGTTCAGTTCTTCTTGGAGCTCATGTAAGACTCAGCCTGGGACACCGTCCGGTCCCATAGATGCTGTGTTTTTTGCTTTGGAGAGGGCAGCTTTTACCTGTGCATCTGTGATGTCAGGGAGGTTACATTCAGTTGGGATAGGCGTTTGCTCCTTTGGGGGGGAAGGGGGGGGAGTTTGCACTGAATCTGTCTGCCAGGATCTTGGCTATGTCTGTAGGTTCGGTATATTTTGTACCGTTATGCAACAATTCAGAGCATATCTGGGAGTTTCCGCCCATGTTCCTGACATAACTAAAGAAGGCCTTGTGATTAGCTTTAGTGTCTAGGGCAATTTTTCTTTCGAAACTGGCCTTTGATGATTTTATGAGGGATCGAAGTTTCTTGCTAATACTGATCAGAGATGCCTTCCCTTTGGGATTTTGCTCTGTCATGTAGTAGCTTCCTCCTTCTGTTGTATAGCTTATTTATGGCCGGGGTCCACCAGACCGGTCTCCTGTTTTTGGAGGAGTGAGTCTTGGTTTTATTTGTGATAGCACGATCCATGCATTCCTGCAGGTGCTCATAGAATGCATTTGTAAAGGATTCTGGATTGGGCTGTATTATCCTCTGGCCCAGGGGCTTTGAAGGATTCCACCTCAGTCTTGTGAAGTGCAAAGTTGGCTTTTGTGAAATTCTTTACAGTGATTTCCTTGGCATGGGGTGGGACGGGATATGGATGTCCAGGGAAATTTGTTTATGGTCTGATCTTACCAATGAGGGGTTTACCTCTGGTGTGGAACATAGAGTCCTCATGTTGGTGATGACCAGGTCCAATATGTTGTTTCCTCTTGTGGGAGTGGTGACCAGTTGTTCCATTGCGTTAGAGTTTATAAATTCAAGGAACCGTTGGGCGAGGGAGTTTGGGCTTGAGTAGTTTTCCCAGTCAATGTTTGGGTAGTTGAAGCCACCCAATAACATAGTGTTTGGAGAGACAACGAACCAAAAACCAATAAAGCAGTAAAACTCCACAGGTGAAGATGACCAAGTCAAAAGCAAAATTAGAGTAAACTGACTTTAATGAAGCGTAGAAAATAAAACCAATAATAGAACAAGCGCTTTCGCCTGGTTCGTACCAGGCTTTATCAAGATAAAGTCACATTAAAAGAACACCTTTATATATAATTAATACTAGTCACATGACATCTTAATTACTCCAAGCCATTATTGCATTCCAGAAAATATTAAAAAGACACTGTAAAAAAACAAAAAACCCTAAAAACTGTTTCATTGAAGGACATCATGAGGAATATGTGAAAATGTAAAAAACTTATTAAAAAATGCGTTGATATAAAAATATAAATCCAACCATCTTGGTTAACAATGATAAAAATATACTTAAAAAATTTACTTAAAAAAATTTTTATATAAGATTTATAACCTTGCCTTTCTTAGTTTAAGCACACTTGCAATACTAACATTGTCATTGAAACCAGGAGGTCTTGCTGCATTTAATTTTAATTGCCACAGGAGTTCCTTGTACTCAAGACGTGTCTCCCAATCACCTCCCCTGGGATCCTGCATTACCTGTTCTAAAACTAAAAACTTCAACTGCATGTTAGGACATTGAGTAAGATGTTTGTAGAAGGCATTCGTGTCCTTCTTTTTGGAAACATCATAAAGATGTTCATATATTCTTCTCCTTAGGGGCCTCTCGGTTTTTCCGACATAAAAACCGAGACAGTGCATACAAATTCCGAAATATACAACCCCTTTCGCCCTGCAATTGTAGTAACTGACCGCATTGAATTTAAAGTTCCTTGATGGAATGTATAAACTGCTGTCATTAATAATAAAGGAACACTGTTTGCATGAACCACATTTGTATGTGCCTAACTTTGTGTTAAAGTGTGCATAGTTTTTATAATAGTTTTTTCTTTCAAATAAACCCTTCAAATTGATGTCCCTCTTTTTTACAAAACTAAGTTTCTTGGGTATTATTTTGTTAATGTCATCTTGAAGGGTCAAGACTGGCCAGTACCTTAACACAGTGTGTTCTACTTGTTGCAAATCTTTAGTAAATGTATGGATAAAGTTGTTATGTAGGTCATATTGCTCATCTTGCTCTGTGCTATCAACCAGCCGCAAGCCCATGCCTAATAAGGGAAAATATTTCAATTCTCTGTTGACAATCACATCTTGGGCTAAATTGTTAACCAGATGAGTTGGATAACCTCTTTCCAAAAAAAGTTTTTTAACAGTTCATCTGTACTCGACATCCTGGATGCTCGGATGAACTGTCCCTTTATTATACCTTTCTTTTGATAAAAAGGATGGCCACTATCGAAGTATAGATAAGAGTTGGAAAAAGTGGCCTTCCTATAAATTTTAGATTGAAAGGCACAGTGGTGATTATCTTTGAAAAGGGATACATCAAGATAATTAATAATGTCGTTACTAACATTGTGCGTAAAGGATAAAAAATGTGTGGTGGAGTTGATGTAAGTCATAAATTCTGAAAAAACATTCAAGTCTCCATCCCATAGTAGACATATATCATCCAGGTAATGTTTGTAATGGATAATGTGTTTAGCCCAACAAGTTGAAAATATAAAATTGGTTTCACAAAAATACAACACAATGTTCGCGTATGACGAGGCACAGGGGGCACCCATCGTTACCCCTTTCTTTTGCCTAAACAACTCTCCTTTGAAATAAATGAAGTTATTTTTAAGAACAATCTCCATAAATTCCACTAACAACATGATGGCATTAGAACTAAGACCAGAATGGGAAACCAAAACCTCATTAAACCATTCCAAACTCGTAGAGTGAGGAATGCTAGGAAATAATTCCACAATGTCTATAGTTGCCATCAACAAATTTGGGTTATAAAAACTTCATTCGATGCCCTCGAGAAATTCCCAGGAGTCTTTACACACATATTTTAAAGATGAAACAAACTTTTTTACCATTTGGTCAATGAATTTACCCAAAGGTTCTGTGATACTGCCTGCTCCAGAAACTATAGGTCTAAATTTTAAAGGGTCCAGGCCTTTGTGAACCTTGGGTATCCCAAAAATCACTGGAGTCATAGGTTTATTGACATGAAGGTAGTTATATAACTTTTTGTTAATGGCACCCTGCATCAAGTAGCCCATTAACATAAAATTGATCTTGGAATAAGCTATATTTAGCTCATTCTTGGAAATTAATTCGTAATGTTCAGTGTCCTGCAACATGTTGTGCATATATGCATCATATGCCCAGCTATACATTAACACCACCCCCACTCCCATGTCGGGTTTCATTACTCTAACTCCCTCATCTTTGTGGAAATTGATCAGTTGATGTAACTTGAAATCCAAATTGGTAGGTGGTGAATGTGTAAATGCTGGATAATGATTCCTTAAATCTTTCTCAACCAGTTCCTCAAATACCTTTAAGGATGGATGAGTGGGGGGGGTTTAGGGTACTAGCTCTCGCAAATTCATCATTGGTCATTGCTTGTCCTTTAAAAAATAGTGCAAGATTTAGTCGTCTGACGAAAAGTTTCAAATCCAATAATGTATTGGGCAGATCTAAAGAACGTAGGGGAACAAAATGAAAACCCCTGATGAAGAGTTCAAAAAAATCAGTTGTTAACATGATATCAGTGAAATTATATATAGTAAAATTGTCCTTCCTCATAACCTTGTAGCTACTCCTTACAGCGTCTACAGTTGGACTTGCAGGATCTAGACAGCATATACTGTTAAAAGTCTCTATCTGCGTAACTGTTCCAACCCTGCTGATAGGTTTCAATGACAATGTTAATATTGCAAGTGTGCTTAAACTAAGAAAGGCAAGGTTATAAATCTTATATAAAAAAATTTTTAAGTAAATTTTTTAAGTATATTTTTATCATTGTTGACCAAGATGGTTGGATTTATATTTATATATCAATGCATTTTTTAATACGTTTTTTACATTTTCACATATTCCTCATGATGTACTTCATTGAAACAATTTTTTAGGATTTTTTGTTTCTTTACAATGTCTTTTTAATATTTTCTGGAATGCAATAATGGTTTGGAGTAATTAAGATGTCATGTGACTAGTATTAATTATATATAAAGGTGTTCTTTTAATGTGACTTTATCTTGATAAAGCCTGGAACGAACCAGGCGAAAGCGCTTGTTCTATTATTGGTTATATTTTCTACGCTTCATTAAAGTCAGTTTACTTTAATTTTGCTTTTGACTTGGTCGTATTCACCTGTGGAGTTTTACTGCTTTATAGTGTTTGGAGAGACCTTCATATTCTCCAGTGTTCTCAGAAATGCCAAGTGGGGTTCCTGTAATAGGGAGGGTGTTCTGTAGCAGGCTACAAACTGAAAGGCAGTTTTGCCCGCTGTTAGTTGCACATGGATGGTTTCCCATGCTTCGTGCAGCACCACTAACCTGGAGGTGTAGGTATCTTTGATGAATATAGATACTCCCCCTCCTTTTGTGCTTCGGTCCGAGTTTTGGGGCCGAAACGCATGGTATGAGTTATAACCTGGTAGTGCTGGGGTGCTCTCAGGAGCTTTGAACCAGGTTTCTGTTACTGCACAGACATCAATTTTCTCCATACTGAGGAGAGTCTTGAGTGTGTGCATCTTGAGGTTTAGACTTCTGGTATTGAGTAGCATTACCTTTAGTTTTTTTATCTTTGGGTTGTCTATAGAGGTGGGTTTGTCCTTTGAGCCTTGCCTAAAAAAGGCACTATGGGGGTGGCAAGAGCCTTGGCCAGTATACGAAAGCCTAAGGGTGACAGGTGCAAGCCGTCCCTAGCGAAGCAACATGGCTTGTCGAGCATGTAATCCCAGGCTGACAGACACTGGATCCCCTTTGAATGACACCAATACTTTAGCCAATTGTTGAAACTGATCATTTTGTCTTTATACTGTGACATCATTCTTGGTGAGGGCAAGATGCTACTCAAGGTCAGGGTCATACCAGCCTGGGCTACATGGTCAGAGAGCTCCTCTATGTCTCTTTTCATGTAGTCCAGGGATGTACGTCTCAGGTCATTCATACCAGCAAGGACAATGATGGAGTCATACTTGTACTTGCTTTGGATTGACTTGAGTGCTTGCGTTATGTGGCGGATCCTGGCACCCAACAGGCAGCTTACAGTGACCTTCTCCTTGTTCAATCTGGTGAGCGGGACGTCAGTGTGCCGGACAATAGAGTTCCCTATAACAAGTGTATTTGGTGTGTTGTTTGGCCTTAAGGGCTGTGACTGTGAGGCACACTGATTTTGTGAGATATGTGATTTGTGGGTATTGTTGAGGGGTGGCTGTTGCTTGGATATCTGCTTAGGAGGTCTTTGCTGTTTAGGCAGATTTTATTTAGCCTCGACTATGTTTTTGTGTGTTTATGTGTTGGGTATGCAGATGCAATAGGTCTGTGTGAGACTGGATTTGTGGTGTGGGTGGTTACCTCTTCCTCCTGACTGACTGTGCCAGTCTTGGGTTGAGAGAGCTCTGCCTCCAATTTGGCTGTGCAACTGCATCTCACATGTATTAGAGTTTGTTGGAAGGAGGAGAGAGTTGTCTGTGTACATAAGACAATTGTAACATTGTCTCAAAATTCCCAGATTCACCAGCTGGACTGGAGAGTAACCTTGAAACTGACCCTTGGACATACCAGATTAGTATAGGGAACTGTTTTTTTACTGATCAGATTAGGGAAGGGAACTGATTTTTCAATTGATCAGGAAGGACCAATCAGGAGTCTAATACTTATGAGAAGTCAATGAGGGTGTAGTGCTTTAGTTAGTTAGTGTTTCCTTATAAGAGCTGAGCAAGTGCAGGGCTTTAGAAAGAGAATAGAGTGATTACTTTGAGAGTTTGAACAGTTCTAAGGGAAAAAGTGAAGAGCAGACTTTGTGGAGCCTGGAATAGTTAAACCTGTTTAGGCGGCGCTGCCCGCTGCTCAGTGCAAAACCACGAAAAGAGTGTTGTAGGGTTTTAAGCGAGAGATCAAATAGTTTAGAATTGACCCAAAATGGCCAATAAAACTACAGCTTCTAGGTAGTAACCACTCCTCCAGGGACAGGCAGGCTGTTCAGTGTTAATCACTCCCACTGGTGAACACAGAGACTTCCCTTTAGCCCAAGCAAGCACTGGCCTTCTAGAAACTTCCAAACAGTTCAGAACAGCAAATCTGTAACTGAACTTTCTTAAGTTTCAGAAAGTGGATAAAAAGCTAGAGTTTTTTTCGTTTTTTTTCTTTTGTTGTAGTTTAAAGTTAGCAGAGATACACAAGCAGCAAAATAATCACAACAGTGCAACAAATGACCCTACACTTGAGTGCTAGGCCAAAATCAGGTAAAATGCAGTTTTTAGAGAAAAACTACACATTTGCATAACATGTACACATGTACAGCTGTTATTGCTTGCAAATGATACCAGAGAGGTGGATATTACATGTGTTACGTGCATGGATAGTTACCTGACTCTTCTAATTATCTTTGCTATCATGCTGCTAAACTGCCAGATGAATACTAATGCTATGTATCCTGTCATTGAATATTGTAATTGCCAATAGACATAATTACTGTTTGCATAGCATAACAGAACTGCTATGTAGAATAGAATACAGATCTGCCTAGAATACTGTACATTACACAGTTATTGGCACAATATCCCACAATGCACACCATATTTGCACTGTAAGCTCACCTTTAACATGTTCATCTTACTTATACACCCATACATATGTCGATTGTTACAATATATCGACATATACTATCCCCTGTTATAGCACATACTTGTTGACCAATCCTGACACTGACAGTGGCTGGAAGCGAATTGGTGGGTTCCAAGCCCATATCATCCCTTGTGGTGTATGCGGAGTTTGCCGTGTGACCTACAGCAGTACACACATAGAATACTACAAGCATTACTATTGCTCAACAATACATCGCTATAAGACAGCTATTTCCACTATATGCATTGATTACACTGTAATTCATACAGTACAGGTTCTACATACACAGACATACTACATGTTATACATGCCTTCTTAGTAATCAGAGGTGTTATTGACTAGCATAATACTCATGTTCAGTTTGTCTTTCAGTTTTTTGTACTGTCCTACAGGTAGATACAGATGGTTTGAATGTGTGACAAGGTAACCTTTTATAGTTACAGATCATTAACGTGTTATCTTGATAATCAATTGGTGTTCCTAAGTAGCTAATTACATGCACATCATCTGCACTGCTACTGCCATAGCCAAGACCATGGCTACAGTAGAGAATAATTGAGTACTCCACTTGGGCGTTGTCCCTTTGCCTTACTTGTGAGGAAGACAGCGTGGAAGTGTTGTTTGGAATCTATTGCAACAGCTGTATGGAGACGAACAGTAATATATTGTGAGTAATGCCTAGAGGATTTGGTCTAAATGTGAGTACTGCTGTTATATTTCTGAACATTTCTACTTGTGCAGGGTTTGTCTGTACCTAATACTTCTGCAAATGCTTCAGTATGACCAGGTTGTTTGACCAGCTCAAGGGTGCATAGCTATGCATATAATGTTAGGGGGTTTACAGTGTGCTTACCAGACATATTTAGTTTGGTGTTACTGTGTATTATACTGTGCTGATAATTAGTACACGGTAACACTTCCTGGTGTGCAAACCTTTCAACCCTCTGAAACAAGATTAGTTCATACAAACCCTGTTACATCAGCAGCTGTTCAATTGTATAATGGCAACTATTTCACATAGGGCCATGTTAGTGTGTCTGTGTCCAGGTATGTTAAGGTTTCAGCAGATGTTGTACAGTGGTTGAATAATCGGTTATGGTATGACAGTATGTATTGATGTAATTATTTTGGTTGTGGGGTAGATGTTGGTGGGTGTAAAAAGCACATGCAGGTGTGTAGGAACCCCTTTTATACAACGTCTATATGTGTGTGGGTTTTCTTTCCCTATGTGAACACCTATCCCTTAGTGGACTAATACTAAGGTAATTGCAGGCTGATTCATTAAGGCACTATTAAATGCTTCCTGTATAGCATGCAGGTACTGTTAGCCCTTGAATCCTTTTGGCAATACATCGGAATGTAATAAAGTTTTGCAAAATGAAAGCTGTCTGTGTATTTCTATCATGGATATTTACAGTCATTGCAGTTGTGTTGGTGACTGTGTCCATAGAACATATTTGTAATAGTGTATTGGCATATACTCTTCATATGTTATGTTCATATTGTTTGGTGGGAGGGGGCGGAATGTGTTATTGCTATGGGCCATGTTATACTCAGATATGACTACTTCAGATGCTGTCTACAGACATGTATGTATGTGTGTACATATATATATATATATATATATATATATATATATATATATGTGTGTGTGTGTGTGTGTGTGTGTGTGTGTGTGTGTGTGTGTGTGTGTGTGTGTATGTATATATATATATATATATATATATATATATATATATATATATATATATTACTGCATACATTTATCTGTACCGCCATAGATGTGTAGATGTTTTTAACCTATCTATATATCTACATATATATGTAGACCTGTATATATTGACATGTCACTATGTATCTCTCTCTCTATATATCTATATATCTATTTATCTATATATGAGCATACACCTTTAATTGGGTATATGGAGGGTTGTCCTATTTCAACACATTGCCCCCTTTTGTCTTTTAACCTGTCTGCATACACAACTGGGGTAGGTTCATCCCAGGTAGCTTAGTGTTAGGTTACTCTGAGGATGGAGTACATGGTTGTGGGTTCTATTCCTGGAAGATGTTATTATTTTACCTCTCAGAGTAGGCACTGGTAGGGAAAGTGTGAATAATGCACAATTACGTGGTTGTAAGCAGGTTTGCTCGTGGTCTGTGCGACATTAAGCAAAGGTTAAACTTGTGAATCGCTTCTCCGTTTACCGTGTTTCAGTACCGCTTACCATCGCGCAAACCCATGGAAACCCGCTTGCAACTGCTTGAGTGCTTTAATCCACCTGCATCCAACAGCCCTTATTCTGGCCCTCAAAATAACCTAACAGCCCTTGCAGGTCTTGAACCCGGGACCATGAACACCACAGTCACTGAATTTGCCATTAAGGCATCTGAGATATGTACAAATGTTATGGTGTTTAGAGTATACATTGTACTACACATTCCTCACTACTGAAAACAAATGTGACAGTCAGTTGGTGTACATATGTCTGATACATGTTAATGTTCATATGTTTGCGAAATTAGGTGTTCCAATGTGACATGACAGGGTGTATTATGAATAAGAAAGGTTCTTGCTTTGTGTCCTTTTAATATTGTCCCTATACTCCATGTATACCCCTCCAGTTCACTTATTGAACTTTTGGCCCAGGCCATCCTTGATGCATGATTGCATTACCCATCATTACACCCCCACTCCAATCTTCACATACACAACAACCACCCCTTCTATGGTGAATTAGGTTAATATTAATTGTTATAATACCAGAGCTGCATGTGTTTTGTGTACACTCCAATTCCTTTGGAGTGCTTCTGTGTCACGAAGTGTGTTCATAGATGTTCATATATATATGGCTATTAATGTAACTGTACAATATATATATATATATATATATAATATATATATATATATATATATATATATATATATATATGTGTGTGTGTGTGTGTGTGTGTGTGTGTGTGTGTGTGTGTGTGCAGACATCACTGACATGTATATATATATATATATATATATATATATATATTTATATATTTTGTCTTAGTTTGTAACAGTAATACATATGTAGACTGGAATGTGTTGGTTCACAAACTACAGTACATTACAATGTACTGTACATATGTACACAAAGTGACTGTCCCATTTGTGATCATTACATTGAAATGCATATGGTATAAGGTGTAGTCTCAAGACCATGAAACATGTATACACTTCGGATGGCTTAGTTATAAGTCCCATGACTATAGTGTGCATGATCCAGGGTTTGACACCTGCAATGCTTTACAAATGTTTTTTACTGCAGAATAAGGCTCATTTAAGCAGTTGTAAGCATGTTTAAAAGTGTCTGTGTGACAATATAGCAGCGGTTAAACAAAGTTAAACAAACTTTGTAACGTATAACCTTTGCTCGCAAACATGGCCACATCTGCTAACTACTCAGGATATATACATGTCAATGAAGTAACATCTCGCTATGTGCTGACATAACATTACATTCTCTGTTGACTGTACTCTCCAGCACACATGGGGTTATATGGGTGTTTCGAATGTTTATTATACAGACGATTACTACCTATATACGCAAGCTGTGGTTAAGGTATACTTTTGCACATGATAAACATACCTGCCTTTATCGGAATTGTAACCTCGAATGCACAAAGACTATACAAATGCTGCAACCATAACACTGTTGACGTTAACATTGCTTCCACCTGTTTCCTATTTAGATGATTTCTATGTGTAAGCTAGGCTAAGCAAAGGGTAGAGGCCCCCAAACTCACTGAGCTTCACGTACTCTTGAAATAACAACATATAACAAATGTACTGTAAGACAATACATTACATTCTTAACTACATTAGGCATAGCCCCTCAATGACACACTTCAAGGGGAACCTTGTTGTATGAATGGGTACCAGACTATACACCCCTGGGATCATGTGTCCCAGAACCATATAACCAGGGGGTGGGGTGCCTGTCCAGTTTGATAGCTGCGAGACCTGTTGGGGGAATTGAATGGTGTTGAATTGTCACATTAACATGTCCTCTTTAGATCACTAAGTGCCCCTATCACCCTCCACAACCCCAGTCTTCAACAGCTTCCAGCAACTCTGCCTGGAATTGCTTCAAGGCTCAGTTACTTCATCAATTATGTGGGGAAAGCCAACACACTGTAGCTATGCTTCTAATTGCCCTTGGGGAGATAGGTAGTAGGCTATCTGTGAAACTCTAATGTGCAGGCCATCACAGCCATAATATGTGAATAAACAGACCTTCAGATCACAATATACCATGAGAAATCACCATGTAGTCAGGAAACAGTTAAGTACAGCTAGAACATACAGAACACTGATACTTAGTCACTCCAAAAGCCTATCTTGGAAGCTAGAAGACTTGTATATGTTTAAGGCTTTCTATTGATTATCATTAGGTTACCTACAGGGAGATGAAAAACAAGCACAGATGGGGAACATGCATGCAATGATACTATACCGGCCTATGTGTCAGCCTTAGGCTTTGGAATACTGGCCAAGGGTATTGGCACCCTCATGGTGCCTTATTTAGGAGAGTCTCAAAGGTGAATACCAGCTCTGTAAACAGCACAATAGCAGATTCAATGATGGTTATTCTACTCAACACCAGGGGTTGTGATCACAACATGCATGCACTCACAGCACTCCTCAGGATGGACAACATCAACATCTGTGCAGTAACTGACATCTGTCTTAAGGCTCCTGAGAGCACACCAGCACTACCAGACTACAACCCATACCACACATTTCAGCCACAGAACATGGACTGACAGACATGGAGGGGCTGTATCAATATTCATCAGGGATACCTACATCTCCAGGTTGGTGGAGCAGCATGATACCTCTGAGATCATCCATGAGCAGCTAACATCAGCCACAACTGCAATGTAAACCCTGGTTTGCTATGGATCACCCTCCATGACCCAGGACCTCCACTCCACCTACCTGGATACAGTGGGGAACATGACAGTCCTAACGCACACCATGGCATTGGTCGATGTCAACTACCATACTATTAACTGGGAAACTTACTCTGGTACTCACTTCCAGGTCCAGCGCTTCCTGGAAGTTATCACCTCATATGCCCTATATCAGGTGGTAACCTCCATAACGTGGGGTGGAAACTACTAGAAGTGGTCATCACCAACATGGGCAACAGGTGCACCATAGCGGAGGTTAACTGGTCACTGGTTAGATCTGACCATGAACTATTCACTGTTTCCACATCCAAGCATCTCCCCCACCCACAGATACCACAGTGTATACCTTTCCTACAGCTAAATTTACACTACTAGTGACAGGGATGGGGGGTTTCACAGCCCCCACACTAAGGGGAAACAATGCTCAAGATACAGACAGATTTACAAATGCAGTCTATAAACACCTACACAGATTTATGGATCGTGCCATCACTGGTACACAAAGACTCACTCCTCCTAGACAAGGACACCGGTCTGGTGGACCTCTGCAATAAACAGGCTATACTACAGAAGTAGGACAGTTTTCCAGACACATAGCAAATGCCACAAAGGGCAGACATCTTTGACCACTATTAGTATGATACATAGGTCCCTCATGACATCCTCCAAGGCTAACATCAGCGGGAGAATACGCAAGGATTCGAAAGATAACCACAATGCCTTATTTGGCTATGTCAAGGATCTATGTGGTGACACAGATTTGCACTGTGCCGGTGAAATATAGCACAAAATATGCTGACCCTACTGATATCGCCAACATCCTTGCAGATACATTCAGTGCATAATTCACCCACTAAAGAGTCCACAACACTACCCGAAAGGTACAGTATCCCACACATCAGAGACACACAGGTAGAAATGGCCCTCTCTAACAGCAGAACACAGCGTCAATAGATACACATGTTGTCCCAGACTGCATCTTGCAAACTGTACAAGACAACCTGCCCTCCACCTAATTAAGCTTTCCTACCTCAGCCTCTCCACAGGCTACATGCCCATACAATGGCGTGTGGCAACGGTTATCACACTCCATCAAGGTGGAATCACAACTGACCATGGTAACTACCACCCCATAAGCCTGACTAGCCATGTCTGCAATGGTATGGTTCGCATCCTCATGGCACTCATTAACAAAGACATTGGCAACCTCCAAACATGTGACCCAACCCAGGTCAGCATGGCTGAGTGCAGTGCATGCCAACTGAACCTGTTTGACGTCTTACATACAGTCAACAAGATGTTAGATGATGGGGGAGGTGGTTCACACATACTACCTGGACCTCACCAAGGCTTTTGACACCATGCCCCACTCAGGTATTATTGATAAACACACCAGCCTGTACATACACCCATACATCACAGGTTGGGTTGGCAATGGGCTTACACACAGAACCCATATGGTACAACTAGCGGTCTCCAGGTCCAAATCTTGACCAGCCATGACTGGTGTCCCACAGGACTCAGTCCTGGGGGCCCTACTGTTTGGCATATATGTCTCAGAGGTACAGGCAAGCACAGGTGGACTACGGCAGACCATGTTTGGCAATGACTGCAATCTGGGAGCCATGATTGATTGTCCAGCTGACAGAGAAATCCCTCAAGGGGCCTCATGGAGAACATCAAAGGGTGCCTACGACACGGCCTCCAGCCAAGTGCCACTCACTGCATGGTCATTCCATTGTGGAATTGGCACCCACATATTAACACATAAGTGGCAGCCACTTTAATACGGACGAGGTAATGGGGTATCTGGGGACTAAGGTAGATAGTGATCTCCCCTTTGACAATCATATCTCCACAGTAGTTAGGACATCCTTCTATGTAGCCCATCTGATTACTAAAAGATTCCAATCTAGACATACTGGGGTTATAGTGCCCGTTACTCATCACTCATCATTCCCATCATAGGGTATAATAACCCATGTGGGATGTAATTCAGAAAACACTTCCAACAGCTGGAAGGTCCACGAATGTACCTCGCCAAGGGGAATACTGGCATCCAACATATGGCCTATGCAGGCAGACTGAATAAACTCCTGCTTTACTCAGTGACATCTAATTTACCCAGAGATGCTCTCCACTGGCCAACACAGCCATGTCGAACTCAGGCTTGATGGATATGCTCCACCTATGGGAATCCATGCCACAGTGAACCACACACTGTAGTGAGCTGAACCTTGCCACAACAATAACGGGCAGATGCTGGAGGGACAGCTTCCTGTCACAGACACTCACCATACTTTGGAACAACAACCCTAACTACATTATACAGAGCCCCTCATTAACACTCTGCAAGAGAAACCTTCAAGAGTGGATGGGGAACAGTAGATGCACCCCAGGGATTCCGCCATTGACTCTGCTCCACAAAGGGACAGTTATTGAATCAATGGGGTGGCAAAAGCTGACACATTTTGGCTGGGCTTATGAATGGCCTCTGGCAGTTGGCCAAGTACCTACCTATGATTCTATACATACAGTATCTGCATATGCTGATAGCTTAATTTACTGTTCAGGTGTTGACTTACCTTATGCCAATGACAGTTGTGTGTGCAATAGTTGAGGGCTGCCTATGTTGGATGCACACAGTAGACTACATGACAATTTACAGGAAGTCTTGTGTGTGTGCCATCCATTTTACTGTGTGTGCAGGTGGAGAAAGGTGTAAGTCCCTAGGTGCCTACACTGTCAGTGTGTGTGCTATATGTTCCCTCTTTGCCAAGGCATGGGCATACTGGGCGCACCTCCGTCTGCCTACTGGGGCTGGCTCAGGGTGTTCATGGTCTGAGTACCTCTGTGTCTGTGGGGCCCTTGGCAATGGTGGTGGGCTGTGAGGGCCTTCACCATTCTATCCTTGCTGCAGCTGTTTCCGCAGGACCATATTGTGTAGCATGGCACACACTATGAAGATGTGGGCACATATGCCTGGAGACTACGGCAAGGCTCCACCGGATATGTACAAGCAACAGAACCGTGATTTCAACATCCCAAACACACGCCCTATAATGATTCTGGTTTGTGTGCGTGCCTCATTATTGCATTCCTGCATGGATGTGTGTGCATTTCTGATGGGAATCATCATCCACGGTTCCAGTGCATAGCCAGCATCCCCCACCAGGTGGCCATTTGGGATGCCCCTCCCTGGCAAATAACCGATACAGCTGTGAGGCATGCCAGATGTGGGAGTCATGATAGCTTCTAGGGCTGCCAGCACACACATCCATGATAATTCCCTGGGCATTGCACATGACCTGGCAGTTGATGGAGCGGTATCCCTTGTGGTTTATGTAGTGCCTACCCTGCTCACCGGGTGGTGACTTGATGTGTATGTGCGTGCAGTCTATTGCACCCAGTACCTCCGGGTATTCTGCCACATGGTAGAAAAGCCGCATATTGCTGGCCAACTCCTCCTGCATTCAGGGGACGTATATGTGCTCATTGGCATGTGGTAACATGGCATCCAGGAATTGGTGTAGTACCCTGGATGCTGATGCCTGTGAGATCCCCATGATATCCCCAGTTGATCTTTGAAAGGTACCTGTAGCTAGTATTCTCAGGCTTACACATACCTTCGTATCCACTGGGATGGGTTCCCCTCTGTTTGTTCTGGCTCTGAGGAGTGGATGCCACAGCTCTACAAGTTGCTGTAGGATGTCTCTGCCCACCCTGTAATGCTCTCCTATCTCCAGATCATGTAGCTCCTGGTAGGTTACCCTGGGTCTGAACACTCTCCTCCTCCTCCTCTGGTGCCTGAGGTGGTCATGTGCATCATCCTCCACACCACCTTCAGTCTCCAACACATGCTGGTGGATCAAAGCTATGGCAGCCCCTAACATGTACATAATAAAAGTTCCCCATCTGTATACACCACTGGTGCAGAGTGTATGGGAATACACAAATGTGTGTGAGGTGCTTTCACACTTTATAGTATTGTGCTATTGATGCTGCTGATGTCAGTGTGTGTGAGCTATTCCAGCTACAACGTGTCTTAGTTTTGGGTTTTGCAATGAGTACTGCAAGGTTGGGGCCTTTACTGTGGAGATCTACTTGCCTGCCTTGATTAATCTGTTGCCCTTAAATTAACTTTTAGACCTGGATCCCCTCCCATTATCAGGCATGCATCCACCTGCCGTCTTTCTTGTTTTGTACTTTCCCTACCCATTCATGACAAAATGTGCCTTGTAGCTGATATACTGCATATCGGCTTTGTTATGCTTTGACACTTTACTGTTTTCTTTGCAGTACAGCCCCTCCCCTTCTCTGTTATGCAGGTAGCTGCTTGCCACCTTGTTAGCTGTTGTCAATGGCCCACTGTAGGCTCCTAGGTGTTAATTAGTCATTTGTACTCCAATTTCACTGCTGCAGCATTTCCTTATTTCTTTCCTATATCCTTCCTGTTTCAGCTGCAGTGCGTGCCACGCATACCCGTTTACCAGGTTTAAGAGTGTTTTCATCTCTGTTCACATGCATACTCGGTTACCTTGTGTACTCTCAGCTAAGCATAGCTATGGTGAATTCGACACTCCCCTATCCTGCAGATTTGCCTAGCTAGGGGCAGACTGGTTTAGCAATGCTCCAATGTGCTTACAGCAATGGCGACACACCCCTCTCTTGATGTCATCTTTATCTCAAGGGCACACCTTGGAATTATAACGCTACGTTGTGAGGTGCATCCTTACACCAGCGGGGAATCTGCGATTCACTATTACTCCTTTCATTTGCATGGCATTGCCTACTAATTCCTAGCTACTGTGCATAACACTGTCACTGCCCCTTAGCAACCCTTGCGCCATAAGTATGGTGTAGCATGCCTGCCATTGACTATATGGGGAAATCATGATATGTGTTTCATTGCGGTTTTATTCTATATTTTTATATATTCCCTGTGATCCCCTTTGCACACAGCTGCCCTGCGCTTCCACGTCGCAATAATGCGACTATATATATTAAATGTTAATTTTATATTTTGTACATTTTTTTATGCCAATGGCTATATATTTAGCCATTGGCATATATTAACAATGTAATACATGTGTTTGGTCGGCTATCATGGCTCCGATTTTATGTTTGCAAAAATGTAAACCATTTTCTAGGGTTTACATTTCTGCATGCTTACACTACACTTGCTCCACTTCCTGAATCACTTCATACCTTAATTTGTATGCTACACTGCTGCACATGGGGTAATTAGCATACAAGGCTCGGGAGTTATGCGGGTGTAGCATACACAGTTAGTGCACGTGGAAACATCCTTGGTGTTAGAACGCTGACGCTACGCCTGCAACTGGCGCAAGCTTCATGAATCCTGGGGTTAGTCATATTCTGCAGCAGAATTTAACAAACCCCTCAAAATCAAGAACAGCTGGGAGTAGTATGAATGAAACAGATTCCAATACAAAAAAATGAGTAAATGCAAATTTTCTAATGCGGGCTAACAAAGCCATTGCAAGTTAACAAGTTAATATGCTTTGCTAAAATAAGTATCATTTTCATTCTGATTTAAAGTGAGGTAAAAAATGTGCTACTTAAGCTTTTGTGGTAGAGAATTCCAATGAGTAGAGATCATTTTCAGAGGGGATTTGTCTAGGAGTGATCACAGCTAAAAATGCATTGTTATGGATCAATGCACTGTTCTTATGCATTTCAATTTGAAGTGTGTAAAATGCCAACCAATTCATTACAGCACTAAATAAGCATTTTTAAAATATTGGCTAAATATCAGTCAAACATATGATTCTATAGGCAAGTGAAAGCATATACAGAGCAAAGGAATTTTGCCAAGATGGCCCTTTCTAAACTTTCTATCACCTGTATTTTATGGCTGCAAAGAACACTGGAAGATGAAAAGAATTATTGAGACCCCACACTTTTAGGGCAGAAGCATTTTGATCTCCAAGAACATCAGATTAACACAGGTGCTAGTAGAATTTGTGGTAGCATTTTGCTACCACTATTCTAACTAGTAGGCCGGGGAATAGGTAACCATGTTTCTGTGTTGTCCTTATGTCACACTAAACATGGCTGTCATGTAGACAAGTCTTGTTTTTCTGTACTCAACAAGCACTTTAAGCCATTTTCCTTTTTATCCCTTTCTGTGGAGATTAATGCTCTACGTTACATCAGATTAAAAAAAGAAATCTGTTTCTCACTAGCTGCAGACAGCCTGCATATTTCTTTTCACTAAATATTTTTTTTTATTATTTCAAATAAGATGTCTTAAACATTACATGAAATAAAGATAAATAACATATTTACAATTCTAAAACATTACTAACTTCAAACCATTATATAACTATTTACATTGGTGTCTATGCAAATAACATTGAAATTCTATATTATATAAAGTTAGAAACATAAGATGATATATCTTCTTCGATATTTTCAAGTATTTCCAGTACTTTCATCCAAGAGTAATAGTAAGAAGTAGATCTTTTAGTTCTGTTCTTCACTGTTAATATTTCCATGTGAGCAACTGTTGTTGTTAAAGTCTCAAATTCCTTGAACGTGGCGAAGCCTCATTTTTCCAGTGTATAGTTATGATTTTACGTGAAATTGCCAATAGTGACCATAGGATTTTAGTGTCTTTTTTGGTACACAGTTTGGAATAGGAGAGTTGAATAAAATTAAAGACTTTGTTAATTGAAAATTATCATTATAAACAGTCTGAAAAATAATTAATGGATTTCAGTACATATTGAGACATATACATTCATAAAAACATGCTGCCAATCTGCTTTTATCTTGGTATGGCATCTCCAACATTGATCTTCAATAGAATACATTTTGGCTAACCTATGTGGTGTATAGAAACTTCTGTGTAGATATCTCCAAGTGAATAATTGCCAGTATTTTGATAATGTAGAAAATTTGGATGATTTTAGAATATTACTTTTCTTCTTCAACTGGAGGATGGTTGTTTATTAAAGTATAATAATCCCAGTATGATTTTTCATGATAGTTTTTGTTTTTTAACAATTTTATAGATATTAGACAAATAACCTGTACCCTGATAAGGCTGTTTTGTGATAAGAATAAGGTATTCAATGAGTTTTGGAGCTTCATGTCTAACTGAAGGTTGCATTTGTTCTATTTTATTTATAAGAAAATGCCTTAGATTTTGTAAAACAGCCAATTGTCTTTATTTATATTATAATTATAAATTATCTGTTCCTTTGTTAGAATTTTCCCTTTCTCTATAAGTTGATGCCAAAAGAGTAATGTTTCTTCTTTAAGTATATTTATTTTAGATATTTGGAATGTATCTAGAATATTTGGTGTAAAAGCTATAGGAAAATAAGAAAAATCCAAGAATTAATATTTGGTATTTTGTTTATATATGTTCTGAACACTGAAAGTGTAGAACTTACATAGTTTGATGGCAATTTATTAATATTATTCCTTTTCCCTAAAAAATAATCTTTTAACATCCATATAAGGGGTGATGGTATTACTGTTAAGTTGTCTTGTATGTGATTATAATTGATTTCTATGTAAATCTGCTCATGGGCTTGTTTCCATATAGGTGTGTATGAATTATTTAACCATAGTGTTATGTTTTTAATAACAGATGAGGTAATATATAAATCAACATCCGGTAAATTAATTCCACCATCTTCCCAATCTGGCAAATGTTTATTTAAGGCTATACGGAGTTTATTTGGAAACCATAGAAAATTTTAAATTAGTTTATTGTATCTTTGAATAATATATTTGGGAGGTGGCAATGAAAAATTTTGTATTAAGTATAATATTTTGGGAAATATGATTATTTTAATAAGATATAATCTGTCTGCTGTTGAAAAGATATATTTATTCCAGTAACCAATTGTTTGTTCTATTTTGTCTAGTATTTTATTATAGTTAAATATTAGAGAATCTGTTAATTCATTGAGTAGATTTATTCCCAGATATAATAATTTACTTTCTGTTACTATATATTTGGAAAATCTTTTGTTTATATTATTTTTTTTTTTACAATTACAGGGCATAATTTTAGTTTTGTTTTCATTAAATTTTAAGCCTGAAATATTTTGAAATTTATTCATGGAGTTAAATAGAGCATTCAAAGACTCATTTGCATCTGAGAGAGTTAATAGTATGTCATCAGCAAAGAGTTGGATTTTAAGGTTTAACATTTTATTAATGCAAATGCCCTTTATGTTATTGTTTGATCTGATTTGATTTGCAAAGGGTTCTATGAGTAATGCAAATAACAATGGTGATAAAGGGCAACCTTGTTTAGTTCCCTTTTTATTGTTATAGGGCCTGATCTATATGATCCCAGTTTAACATATGCAGTAGATTTTTCATATAGTATTTGGATAAGATTATTAAAATTAGAAGGAAAGTTATATTCTTTTAAAACTAGTGAAAGAAAGTTCCAGTTATCCCAATCAAAAGCTTTATTAATATCTAATGAGATTACATTTAAATTTAGGACTTTATGTTTGCTATAATCTATTAATGTTAGTATTCTTTTAATATTATCTGAAGTATTTCTTCCTTTAATAAAACCTGTTTGATCTTTGTGAATTAAGAAAGGAAGAAAGTGTTTGATCCTATCTGCGTATATAGCCATAAAGATCTTGTAGTCTATATTGAGTAATGATATTGGCCTATATGAGGAACACTGTTTCTCATCTTTATCTGGTTTGATAATTGGGGATATCAATGAATATTTCCAAGAGGGTGGTATATTCAAATCTTTATTGGCTATATCATATACTTTTAATAATAAAGATATGGCTTGATTGGGTATTAATTTATACATTTCTGGTAGCATATTGTCTGGGCCAGGTGCTTTATTTGTCTTGAGCTGTTTAATTTGTGATTTTAATTCTGTCATATTGATTGGTTTGTTTATAATGTCTATTTGTTCTTGTGTTAATTTAATATGAATATTGTTTTCTAAGTATTTTTTTATATCCTTAGTAGGTGTATCTTGAGTATTTATGGAATTATCAATGTTAAATTGGAGTCTGAATGCTTCTAAAATATCATTTAGTTCCGTAACTCTTTTGTTAGTATTGGGAATAAATATTTCTTTTATTTGCTTAGATTTAATTATTTTTTTTGTTCTATTAGTTAAGTATCTCAGGTGTGCTGAATTAGTAGAGTATGAGTTTATTTTTATCTTTTCTAAGTTAATCATAATCTTATGGTGTAGCAGTTCTGTATACTTCTTATTGATTTGTGTAAGTTCTTGAACTTGAGTAGCATTACCCTTTTGTATTTTCAGTTTCAATTTATCTGCTTTGTTTTGTAAGTCTAGCATATCTTTATTCCATAACTTCCTTTTATTTATGTACCAGGATAATATCTTCCCATATGTAACTGCTTTTAATGAATCCCAGACATATATTTCTGAAATATCTTCTGTGTAATTTATTTCTAGAAAGTTTTGATTGTTTCTTCATAAAATTCTTTGAAATCTCTCAATTTTGTGATATAGGAAGGTATCCTAGTAATGGGATTTGAATAAAATGGTGTAAGCTCTATCTCAAAGACTATGGCATTATGATCAGATAAATGACAATTTATGATTTTGACTTTGTCAATTTTTGTTATTAGGTCATTGGCAACATATATTCTATCAATTCTAGAGTTAGTTTTATATCTATGAGAATAAAATGTGAAGATTAGTGAGTCTGGTTCTGCAAATTCATTTATATCTTTTAAATACAATGTATCTATAAATTTTGATAGTGCTTTAGAGATGGGTTGTTTTCTTCTTTTGGATTTAGAATCTGTATCTTTTTCATTCATTATACAGTTGAAGTCTCCTGCCAATATCAGGCTACCCTTAGTTAAATGAATTATCTCTTCAAAATGCTGTTTAACTGTTTTTAATCCTAGTCCTGGGATCCAATATAGATTTACTAACGTATAGATTCTCTTATTTAACTCTATTGAAACTAGACAAAACATACCTGATGTATCTTGATGAGTAGTAATTATTTTAGGTGTTATAGTTGAGTTGAAGTAGTATAGCTACTCCTCTTTTTGTTTTGTATTGAGAGTTTATTAGTACTGTGTAATTATTAATATTTAAGTTGTTTATATCTCTATCTAATATGTGTGTCTCTTGTAAAATCTCTATTTGTGGTGTATGTAAGTTTATGTACTTGAATAGGCTTCTCCTTTTATTACTATTATTTAGACCATTAACATTTATGGATAAACATTTCATTTCCTAGTTTTGAGTTTGTTTTATGTGTAAGTTTATGTAAATATTGTTTATTCTTAGTTCCATCTTGGATACAGAATTCAAAAAGTTTTTCTTGTATGATTTTTGCATGTTTCTGAGTGACACCAAAGTGATAGAATAAAAAAAAACAAAGAACTTCCAAACTTGTAATTCTTAACCTTAAAAACCATTCCCTATTGCTATGAGGTAATATACCTCTTCGTTTGGTTAGTGAATCTAACCAAACAAACTTTCTACCCTCACAAATAATATTTGGATCAGTTTCTCTTATCCTCTTAGTTTTAAATAAAGATAATTGAATAATATATTAAGATAATCTAATCAGCTAAAATATATACATATATTCTTTACTCATCTTATTGTAATTCAATAATACTTACTTCTAAGCAGGTTTCAAAAAGGTACAAATATTTAGATTAAGGTAGTATCATTTCAAAATAATTTAGGGTATTAATAAACATCATGTTAAAATCTATAACTGTATATTTCATACATCTGTTGAAAACTATTTACTGACATTACTGTATAATACAGTACCATTATTGTGCAATTGTTTTAGACTACTCAAGTCCGAAACCAGTGTTTAAATTAATATTTGCAAAGTCATATTGGAATAAAAACATGAATAGTTCTGAAACCACATCATATTTCATGTTTAACATAAACTGAAATGCGATACAATGTATAAGTATATTAATATTTCTTTAGTAGACATTAAATATGTTCCTCTGATTGCATTTTTCAGCTTTTCAATGACAATTCCCATGGCTAGAGACAACAAGATCACAATTTAGACAGCTCCCTTATCCAAGAGACCACTCATAATGTTGTTACCTGATTGAGTGTCTTGTTGCCAACACTTCCATCAACCCTCAGAGGGACCCTGCACAATGAAAACTGACACAGTACAGAGGTAAAACTGCAGCACTTAACCACACCCTCAAAGCAAACATCTATGTATATCACACATCAACTCCCACAGCTTAGACTGACACCCAACCAGTGAGTCTATCTGCTGACAACAAGTGCTGGAGATACAATCCTGACCTACTCAACACCAGTAATTCAATCCTATGACTGAACAAAAGTATACCGAGAACACATCAAAACAATGGAAGCTGCCAAGATTCAAACCACCATGTCTGAAAATATTACAGGCCAAAATTCCCAACCCATTTTGCAGCAAAGAGACAAAACGTATTCAAACCATGGGGTAACACCTTTACCACATCAAAAGGTGTCCAAGAAGCTTGTTTTCCTCCAACATCGGAGGACAGCCACGATGATCCATGCACTGCAAGAGTACCATTTTATCCTGGCAATTGCTTCACGACTGTATATAGAAACATTTAATCCAAATCATTAACTGGCACCACAACAATATTTCTCAGAAAAGCTGTTTTACAGCCAATGACCAGACAGAACGCATCATTGAGAGGATACATTTATCAAATGTCAAGTGCCCCAGCCATAATACAAGTGTCTCCTCAAATCAATCCCCAACGAATCTACTGCCCACCAAACTTGCAGACCAATACTGGCATCCTTTCATGCAGTCACATTGAAACACAAAAATACAGGTCCGCTGATCAGGAACAACCAGGCTCTCAACTGCCAGACAACACACCCATCTGCAGAAAGGTCCAAGAATCATAGTTGCATTGTCAAGCATCCTTGTCCACACTAACAGTAACATGATATACCCGCATACACTAGTATTGTGTCATTCTTGATAATGTAAAAGCCGGACAATATTATAAGAAGGGTGAAGCCACAGCCAGGCAACATAACAAGAAGAGCACAGCCGCAGTCACCATTCAGATGAGCAAACGGAACAGCATGAGCCATCTAAGGATGGATAGCCCGTTGAGTACCTGCCACAATGCATGCCCATAATGCATGGCAACCCAGTAACAAATTAGGTGTGGGCTAAGCCTGTCCCCGTGCAACTCAAATCAGATCCTACACAATATGTGTGTAGAACACAGATGCTTCGACAAAGCCCAAAGCCACATGGGATATAAACATTGTATAATTGACACACCGGGTCAAATCCACTGTTGTTATGTTACTCATTATAGTTGCCTATACAATCATTGCTTCCACTTTCTCCATCTAGTATACCATAACGCCATCTAAATGTTTGATTTGCCAAATGCACATCCAACCTTCTTGTTGCATCCCACCTGCCCACCCGAGGGCATACCTTGGCAGCAGGACATCAGTAGTATTCTGCAGGAGCACCAGCATGGGAAATGGCAACCCTCCCCAAAACAAACCTGTCAGTTGCTTGACATTTACTAGTTTCTTTAGAGAATTTGTAAAACAGCAGTGATTTTATTTGCTGATGATTAATTTCTGCTTTTTAAACTCTGCTGTATAAAACATAGTAAGGGATAGCTAAAATGTCTGGAAATCTAAACTGATAGAAAGACAAGCAGATATATGTCCTTATCTATCAAGGTGCTAGAAGACATCAGTAGCCATAAACTGAAAGTGCTTCAAAAATAAATATCTGTGTATATTTATATGAACCTTTTATATTATTTATGTTTCCTTAGAAGGAATTTAGGTTTCTGTATCTTTAAATGTGAACCTAGCTTATTTTCTGACTAGGCGTCAATTAGAAAGAGTCAGGGGATGGCGTACACAAGTAAATGCGACAAGCAATAAGTAACTCAAGTTTCTAGTGATGTTTGTGGCTGTTAAATTGTCTCGAGAACCAAGCAGTAAAAGGTATGTGTTTTTTCTTTTTCTTTTCCCTCCTCTTATTTGGTGACAAACTCATGTAGTGGCACGAGCACTCTAGTTTACGGAGTAGTGTTCACAACTGTCAAACTTTGCATTTTAAACATGCTATGCCTTATTTCTGTACAAAAGAAAAGACAACAGGATATCTAAGCTAGTCACAAGCATCTTTCAACTCCGGATGTCTGGAGCCACAACACACCTGACTTATAGCCTCAAAATATCACTTAAAACATATTTTTCACTGGACTATATCAGTATGTGCATATAGGTCAAAGGCAGAACATCTTTTAAGATTATTTAAAGTAGTCTTATGATACATCCTAACTGAAATACTTCATTTCAAAAGCAACACATTTCTGCCCAGCATTAGCGTTTATCCAAACAGGGACACTTTTAACTTATAAAAAGTAATGCCATCAGGGATGTAACTGATAATAAGTTATATAGCAGCCATTACTATACCTATTAAGCAATATAACCATATACTGATTAAAGTATTATAAGTTAATGAAGATTTTATAAAAGAAGAAAAATAAAAACAACAAAACACAAAGAGAGAAAATAAATAAATAAATAAATAAATAAACTATTTGGGAACATTATTATGCATTGATTACTCTGATTAAGAATATGAAAATAATAGATGGATAATAATGAAAAATAGAGTAATGCTTAAATTATGCTTAGTATATTGATGTGATTTGAGATAAATGTATTTACATTTATGCTAATTTTGACATTTAAAATATAATTGAAAACAGTACCTGTTTTGGTGTAACTTGAAGACAGTAAGAACTTTTCTTTTGTTGTTAGTATTATTATTTAGATTTTTACAGAATATAACATATGTAAGATTATTTGTCCTTTAGTTTTTTTCTTTTGCTCAACAGTTTTCCAATTATTTACTTCAGCATTTCTCTTGATTGTACTTATTGTCCAGTCCATAGATTCTTCATGTGTTAGGATGTTGTTGTTGGTAAGGTATTTTATTGCTGAATCTACTGTTTCAAAGATTTTTATTCCATTTGGTAGAAAAACTTTCAGTCTTGCTGGAAATAAAAGATGGACTTTCAGTTGCTTTTTCTTCAAGGTTTTTATTGGTAGAAATTCTTTTCTTTTGAAACCACCTTTGTAGAATAATCATTGTCAAATCTTATTAATGAATCATTGTATTTGATGGGAGAATTTGCCCAAGCATTTCTTAATATAAGATCTTTATCTTGTGTAGAAAAAGTCTCACAATTATAGATCTCGGCTTGTTCTTACCGGAGAAGAAGCATTTCCAAAAGCTGCTAGTGATCTATGCCCGTTCTATACCATATGAAAGAGCTTCAGGTATTTTTGTTACATCTGGTATCCAGGTGGTAAGAAAGTTTATCATATTGTCCCCTTCAGATTTTTCTGGTAGACCATATATTCTAATATTATTTCTTCTTGTTCGGTTTTCCATATCATCAAGCTTTTCTAGTAAATATGTATTCTGTTGAAGTAAGAATTCAGTTTGTTGTTCTTCTATTTGGACTCTAGTGTCAATGTCACTTAATGACTGTTCAATAAGTGATATCTGTCCTTTCTGCTGTGTAAACATTTCTTGAAGCTGTTCCAGTTGTTGTGAGCACTTTTCTTTAAAAGTATCTATTTTATTGTCCATCTTGTCGATTTTTATTGTAAGTTCCTGTATATTTGTAATGAGAGACTGCAGGTCTTTTTGAGAGAAGAGTCTTGTGCTGTATTCCTTAGATGACTCATGCTGTAAAGCTGATATTGGTGCTGATTTTCCAGTAATTAATTTGACAGGAATTATTCAAGTTCTGACAATAACATTTTTCTTATAGATGCTCAGAGTTATTAGAAATAAGTTAGTAATAAAAATTTCTTCAAATTAAATATTATTTTGTAAAATTCCTGTCAGGAATTGTATTGAGGTAAGAGAGCTGAAATGAAGTGCAGCTATCAGTTCAGCATCCTAGCCACGCCCAGCCTGCATATTTCTGAAGCTGAATGTGAACACATATCTGGCATTGAATTCTAATGAGTTATTTGATGAGGTTGGTACTTAGTAGCAATTCTTTAAGTCTTTCAGGTTAGTGGCATGTCCCTTGGTATCAGTGAGGATAAAATATGAATAACAAACCCAGTGTACTCTCTTACATTTTTTAGTGAGGGATTGTTGACATGCAACATTTTTAGCACATTAGGGAGTGAAGGTGAGGATTCCCTGGTCTTGCTGAATTACTTCTTCAATCAAGAGATTTGTTACTTTCTAAGCAGTTTGTGTGTGGGGGCATCATTCTAGTTTTGACAGACAGAGACTTCAGTGAAAGGGAAAGTGACAAGTGTTCACAGGGCATTTGTTTATCTCATTTAAAACCTGAAAAAATGAATTTTCAAACTAGTAGTCATATCATGTACAATGGAATTATGGAATACTGTTAGTTAACAGTACTGTATGGGTGTTTCTTACTTTCAGTACATTTGGAAAGTCTGGGCTGAGAGTTCAGTTTTTTTTTAAATCAGGGATGTCCAACAGATGGCCTAGGGCCAAAATTCAGCCAACCAAAACATTTTATCTGGCCATTGGTATGTCCTACAACATACAGTTTTCAATGGACAAATACATGTTGGACATGGTAATATGGCCTTCTAAACCTTACAAAGTGCTACACTGAATGGATCAACATATGTATACCCTTAGCTGACAGGCACAGGTAATCTGCTGAACCCCATTCATGATATCAATTGCAATTATTCCCCAAGAATGAGAATGTCCAGGGCTGCACACATGCTACACTGAATGGATCAGTGTGTGTGTCTATTCACGTGGCCCCTGAATTGTTTGGTAATTGGCCCCTGAGCCAAAAATGTTGGACAGTCCTGGTTTAAGCACTGTGTATTAACAGAATTCATGTGGTGATGTAACCTATAATGAACCTCAAGAACTAGAACTTCATTTCTGCACTTCTACCGTGATCATGTGGTTGTTAGATACTGCTGCTAATGGAGCTAATCCTGTTGTTTATAGAGGGAATTAATGCAAAATTAAAATCAGAATGGAAGAATAGATTAACAAGAGTAATCTACTCTAAACCAGTTCAGTTTTTCATTATGTAGACAAGCACCAAATAAATCTTTATGTATGTTATGGCAGTAAATGTAATAAAATGGTTTCAGCCAAGCTCAGTGTGATCCTGTCTTACATTACCCTGGAGGGTCTTATTCAGAATAAATATCTAAAAGACATAAGTGACAAAGCATGGTTTGAAATAATGTTCTTTAGGCGGAGTGTGTGTGGCTATGATTTTCAAAAAAAATAACCACATTTATAGTAATGAAAACAGTAAAGTGCTACATGTTTCATTATTATGCTATATAATATACCATGCTAGCGTTTCTTCTTTTCTCCATATTGTTAAATTATGCATATGCATTTTTCTCAAAAAACCTTTATAGGATTATAAACTTCAATTAAATGCGAATATTGAAATGGGTAAATGTCTTGCAGTATAAGTTAAATTGTGGTTTCATAGAGGTGCATTTAGTCAATAGTAAAAATTTGTCAGCTTGATGGTGAATGCTGAAAGCAGGGAAACTTTGGCATTCTTCCTGGAAAAACACAGAGTTATGGGTCTGATTTTAATAGGTACAGCACAAACTAAATTCAAAAACAGTTAAAGTGCTCCTGATCAATCAAGATATGCATCATTGTATAGATGATGACAGTGGACTTCTGCAGTTTATAGCCTCTCAGTGCATTTTTTTTATTAAAGACCCACCAACAAAATCAACTTTATCCCTTGGTGATTTCTCCACAGGGACAATGTGGACAAGTGTTTATAAGTTTAATGAATGCACTCCACACTTGCTGTATTACATCTTTTAAAGTTTATGGACATGCTTGTCCAGGCTGTTTCTACACTGAAGTTACTTTGTGATATGTTCAGTTAGCTGACTGACTACATGAAAACATAATTTCATGATGGCTTTAATGACAAAAAAATGCAACCTGATATACAATATTATAGGAATGGAAAAGTGTTAAAGGACAGTAGTCACCATATGCCATGGGTAAAAGGTAAGCACTGGACTGTTCAAGGACAGTAATTATTTTAGGAGTTATAGGTATAAGACTTTTTAGCTGTATACTTTTGCCAGAAGTGAGTAGTATATAGGTTCATAGGTTCATATGTATGGTATGGACTAGGCTAATGGCCCTGGAGCCTTTTCAAGCCTAGCCCAAAGAAGTGCCCTGGCATCACGCCACCCGACGTTAGTTCCCAGTGCCTCTGTCAAGTAAAGCCACTGCAGTGATCTCCAGGGTAAACTTTCTATTTCCCATCCACTCATCAAGATTTCTCTTGAAGAGGGCCAGTGAGGTGCTCTGCTTGACATGTATGGGAAGTCTACTCCAGAGCATGGGAAGTCTCTGGGTTATGAATCTGTTGCTCCAGCATGTTCTGTTGATTGTGGTAATGAGGTTGAGGTCTCTGGAGCATGTGGTGCGGAGGGATTGGGATTTCTTTAGATGTAGCATTTCTAACAGAGCTGGGTCAGACATGGCTTTGTAAGTCAAGCAGAGATTGCCTCTTAGTAGATGATATGACATGTTTTAATTACAGTATGGTTCCCATTTTCTCATATGTCATGCTGCCATGGTATATTGATGTTAGGCAGTGGTATTATTTAAGAAGGAAAATGGCTTAGTTTTTAAACTAAGGCCATTTAAAAATAGAGACACCATGTTTGATTGTCTCTATAGTGATGTAAGTCACGAAGAACAGATAGTTATATACTGCAGATGCTCATGCTTATGTACATGGTGACACTTTTATAGTGCACCATAACACTGCGGGTGGATGGTGTTTCTATAACTGTGACAGCAGAGTCAAACTGTCAGACAGCTTTATAAGGTATACAATGACAAATCTTTTCCTTAAGATGCAGAAAGCATGCAGAGGTCTAAACTTAGTATATACAGACTCTGTCATGACTTAAAAGTTAAGAAACAAGTAAATATGCTTGAACTTTGCTGGTTCCTGCTAGTGAAACACCTCACAACCTTCTTTTGAAGACGTGACCACCAAGACTGGGCATTTAACCCAGTTAGTACAGCAGCTTATGAAACAGGTTGCAAGTTTAGCAGGCCATTCTGGGGTGGAGGAATTTATTAATTCATAAGCTTGTTTTATTCCTCTGAGTCAAGGCTACTTTTCTTTGGACAACAATATTGGAAGTGGCAATGTGGGGATGGACACATTGCTGGCATTGAAGGAGTTGGAACCAATGTTAATCTAGGCACTGTTCCTAACATATCTCAATGGCTTAACCAGCCATTGTCCTTCAATTTAGCAGGTGCCCCAGAATATGGCACTTTACAACAGAATATTGACAGTATGGAATGTAAACTTTAGAAATCATAAAATTCCAAATTGAGAATGCCTATTTTTTGGAAAGTATTAAAATACAATGCATTCCTAAAGGGTTAATGAATTGGAGGGTTCCGAATATCACTAAATCAATTCCCCTTGTTAAAAAGAATTATTTGAACTTGTTGACTGTCAAGGATGTCAGCTTCTTGAGCTGCTTATTTAACCAGCGGAATATTGATGTGTTGGTGCGTGAGGAAACTGACTTAGACCAGGTCATCACTACAGATTTGTTATTTGACAATTATTTTAACCATTACAATAACAGTTTTTTAAATATAAATAAAATTGCTTCCAGTATTCTTCAACATAAATAGAAAAAAGCTTGAGCGTGACTGTATTAAATATGCAGACAGTTTCACATATTCTAAGCCTTCTGGATTTTGTAATGACCCTAATTATAAACAAGAGTCTGAAGCTGAGCATTCTGCATTTAATCATGGTTATGAGACCTCTGTCCCTTTAAAATGGGAACCAGATGAATTAGCAGAGTGGCTCATGGAGATCTCCCAGGGAGGAACAGAATATGTGGAAACAACAGTGGAAGAAGAAATCCAACAAACAAATGAGGAGGAATTAAGTTGGTCTATTTTTTCTTTCAACACAGACTATGATTCTTGTGTTTTGAATTCAGTGGAGCCCCAGATTGCATATAATTATACAGGTGACTTTACCATTTACAATTTTAGTCAGAAATCTTTTGGTGCAGATTATGCTGAAGAGCTAAGCATGGGCTTAACCTTTGTTCCTTCGACATCAAAAAATATTGCTACTTTAACTATTGACCTTAAACTATTTGTTACAAAGCTCATAGGTTCATAGGTAGGTACTAGGCTATCGGCCCAAGGGACTAAGTAAGCCTAGCCAACAAAGTTCCCTGGCTTACACCACTCAAGAAAGTTAATTTCCTGTGCCCCTGTCGAGCAGAGCCACAGAAGTGATCCGCGGAGTGTATTTCCTATTTCCCATTCACTCATCAAGATTTTTCTTGAAGATTGCTAATGAAAAACTTTGCTTGACATAGATGGGTAGCTTGTTCCAGAGTATAGGAAGTCTCTGGAACAGGAATCTATCCCTCCAGCATGTCTCGTTTATTGTGGTGACAAAGTTTAGGTCCCTAGAGCATGTAGCTCAGTGGGATTGGGATTTCTTTAGGTGTAGCATGTCCAACAGCTCTGGGTTTAACACAGCTTTATATGTTAGGCAGAGATCTCCTCAGAGTAGGAGATATGCTATAGAGTAAAACTGGAATTTTTTGAGATGGTCAGTGTAGGGCACCTGTTTGAGACCAGTAATCCACTTTTTCAGGTACTTCTGTGGCCTTTCCAGCTGCTGCAGATGTCTTATGAGGTACATTCCAAAAAGAGTGTTGTACTTTATAATGGGTCTAATGAGTGCTGAGTAGAGGGGAACAATGACCTCTTTTTTTCTGGATGAGAACCCTTTTGTGATGAGGTGTGCCACATATAAGGATTTCCTGACTACTGTGGCAATGTGATTATCAAAGGAGAGACTATTGTCCACCTGGGTCCCAAGGTCTTTTGTCAGGCATTCGGCATTAAGTAGACTGTCGTTTATGTAGTAGTCCATAGGTACAGAGTTTTTACCAAAGGGGATGACAATGCACTTTTTGGCATTGAGCTTGAGGCCATGCCTCTGACACCAGGCATTGTCTCAATGATGCCCTTCTGTAGGATGTCCACATCATTTGGGGACTCGACTATGGCTCCTAGTTTGCAGTCATCTGCGAACTTCATTAGCTAGGGGCTTTCTGTGTTAGCCTGTACTCCACTTGTCACTAGTTTGAAGTCAGATTTGGAGTCTGCAACTTTTACAGTCTGGGTTCTGTCAGTGAGCCATTTGGCAGCCCATCTTGTGATGTAGGGCTTTATACCTAGTTTAGTGAGTTTATCTATAATTCCAGAATGGGGGATGGTGTCAAAAACCTTGGCGAGGTCAAGATAGGCTGTGTGAACCACCTTACCCTCATTTACGGCTTTGGTGACTGCCTCAAAGAAGTTGATCAGGTTCAGAAGGCATGATCTGCCTTTCACAAACCCGAACTGGGTGGTGTCCAGAGTTTGGAGGTTACCTATGTCTTTGTTTATGAGTTCCATGATAATACATTCCATGGCCTTGCAGACCAGGCTTGTCAGGCTTATAGGGTGATAGTTCCCAGGATCAGTGGTGGCTTCCCTTTTGTAGAGTGGGATAACTGTTGACTGTTACTGTGTGCCATTCAGTGGGCGCAAAGCCTGATGTGAGACTATGATTGAACATGGTGCTTAGGTTGGGAGCCAGTTCATTCTGAAGTTCATGTAAAATGCAGCCTGGGATGTTGTCCGGTCCCACGGATGCTGTGTTTTTGGTTTTAGAGAGTGCAACTTTTACCTGCATAGATGTGATTACAGGGACTCTGCATTCTTCCTTTATAGATATGGGCCCTTTACAGGGTGTTTGGGGGGTAAAGTTATCACTGAACCTATCTGCCAGGATGTTGGCAATATCAGTTGATTCTGTAATTTCTGTGCCATTGTGCTGTAACTCAGAGCAGATCTGGGTGCTGCCATTGAGATCCTTGACATAGCTATGGAATGCTTTGTGGTTGCCCTTAGAATCAGTGGCAATTTTGTTTTCATAGCTAGCTTTGGAGGATCTTATAAGGGATCTCAGCTTCTTACTGACGCTGACCAGGGAGCTCCTCCACTCATGTGATTTTGCTTTCTTTTACAACAGTTTCTTCCTTCTGTTGTAGAGTTTGTTTATGGCAGGGGACCACCAGATTGGCTTCCTTTTTTTGGAGGATAGTGTCTTGGTTCTGTTTGGGATAGCACAATCCATGCACTCGTGTAAGTGCTTATAGAGTACATTTGTGTAGGATTCAACAGTTGTAACTGTATTGTCCATCTGCATGGGTGTCATGGAGTTAACCACTTCTGTCCTGAGAAGCATGAAGTTGGCTTTGGAGAAATTTTTTACCGTGGTTTCCTTAATGGTGGGTGGGGGAGCGGGATGCAGATATCTAGGGTGATTAGCTTATGGTCGGATCTGACCAATGAGGAGTTTATTTCAGGTGTGTAACACCGGTCACTCATGTCGGTAATGACTAGGTCTAGGATATTGCTGCCCCTGGTGGGGTTATGAATAAGTTGATCCAGGGCATTATAATTTATGAATTCCAGAAAGCATTGAGCGAAGGAGTTGGTACATGAGTAGTTTTCCCAGTTAATGATGGGGTAGTTGAAATCGCCCATTATTAGGGTGTTTGGTTGAACCCTAACATTTTCCAGTATATCAAGAAAAGAGGAGTGGGAATCCTGGGGCATGGTGGGGAATCTGTAGCAAGCTACAATTTGGATTGCAATTTATGCCCAGAGTTAGTTGCACTTGGATAATCTTGGATGCATTATGCTGCACAACTAGCCTGGAGTTGTGGATATCCTTAATGAATATGGACACACCTCCGCCTTTGGTGTTCTAGTCCAGGTTAGATGGCCAAAATGTGTGGTATGAGTTATAGCCTGGTAATGCAGGGGTGCTCTCTAGAGCCTTGAACCAGGTCTCAGTCACTGCACTGATATCAATGTTCTCCATTTTAAGGAGTGTCTCGAGTGTATTTTGAGATTTCAACTTCTAGCATTGAGTAGCATTACCCTCAGTTTTTGCTTGCCTGTTCCTGTTATGGTGGTGAATTTGTCATTTGAACCTTGCCTAAAAAAGGCACTATAGGGGTGGCAAGACCCTTAGCCAGTATCTAGAATCCCAGTGGTCACAGGTGCAGGCCATCTCTGGCAAAGCATCGTGAACAAAGTTTAGTTTGAAAATGTTATATCACAACAGTGGTGCTGAGTGTCATTTGAGAATGTTGTTACATATAGCCAGTATTTGTAATCCCCTCTCCCTGTGTCTTTAATTATTTTTTTTTTGAAAACTTTGTGAATTCAATTTTAGGGAACTGTTACACTGTAAGGTCTGTGAAGTTGGTTCTAATCTCTCACCTGTTGAATTCAGACTTTTAAAAGAGTTTAGTAAAAATAAGAAAATCAGGATTATGAAACCTGACAAGGGGTGGTTGCTATAATGGACACTTATGACTACTGTAACAGAAAAAGTGACAGTGAGATTTATGAGGAATATTCATTAAATTATGTACATGTTTCTTAAGGTAAAATTGACTGGCTTATTAATGATTTGTTTGATCAGGGACAAATAGACTATACCACCAGGATGTTTTTGGACACTAAATTTCCTACTGTGCCATCTATATTTGATCTCCCCAAAACTCATAAGGATTTTAATGACCCCCTGATGAGACCTATTGTTAATGGTGGGAGGTCAAAGACCCACACTTTGGCAGGGTTTATTGATGTTAAGCTTAAAAAATGTCTTGACCAGTTTGAACGTTTATATATTGATTCCTGGGACTTTCTCCAGAAACTCTGGGTCATTAATTAATTATTCAGAAGACATGATTTTTGTAACAGTGTATGTTGTTAATCTTTTAATGTTATTCCACATGACCTGGGTTTGGACTGGATTCATGATTTTGTTGGTGGAATCAATTGATTTTAGTGATGATAATAACACCTTAGATGCTTGTGCTGAAGTACAACTTTGTATTTCTGGTGGTTAATATTTTCTTCAGAAAAAAGGTGTAGCAGTGGGGGCAGCTTGTGCCCCGATATTTGTGAACATAATAATGTTACAATGGGAAAAAGGTTTTTAATTGATATTTTTATACCACCACCTTGGGATTTGTATGTCCATTTTTGAACAATGTGTTTATGTTCTGGAAAAAACAGTGGGGGACATTGACAGTTTTGTTCGGTACTTGAATGCGACTACACCTTTTTTGAAATTTACTTGTGCTTATAGCAGCACGTCCATTAACTATTTGGACATTAATATCACAAAGGATGCCATTAACAGTAGGCTTGTGAGTACTATTTATAGAAAGCCTACTCATTCTAACAGTTTGCTGCTTTATTTTAATGACCATCCTGAACATCATAAAAGGGGATTGTTAAGGGACAGTTTGTGAGATTAATGTGCATGGTGTTTTAAAATTGAGGCACAGAAGTTAATTGACATGCTTTTAACTCATGGGTATCCATTAGGCCTCCTTCAGAATGTATTCAGAGAGGTAGTAAATAAGAGAATGGAGGGGGTGTATGTCACTCTATTACATTCTGAAGGTGGTTTACAGGCACACCATTATGCCGACCAAAAAACCTTAGCTAAAGATTTCACTGTAGCTTTTGTAACTACTTATATATCTGAACACAAAGGCATTTGGAACATTTGTTCTTGCTTCACTGGTTATACTGAAGTATTTGGGGATTGTCCCCATATTGCCCATAGAAAAGGTAGAGCATTATGGAAATTTTAGAAGGAGGAAATAATGTTTTGAATAAGGCTATCGAAACAAGACAAGGTAATTTTAAATGTTGATCTTTTAATCAGTGTAAATATTTGACTAATAGAAGTTTTGTATGTGTTAACAATATTAAGGTTAAGACATAATTTCATTGTACCTGCAATTCCATTGGTGTAATATACCTGCCCCTGTGTGGATTGTACAATTTTTCTTTGTAGGGAAGACCCAAAGAAGGTTTAAGCAGTATATTTACGACCATTCCCTAGACATTAGAAATCAGAACATTAACAATGTACTTTATACATATGGTAGAAGAAATCCAGGGCACAAATTTGAATTTATGGGGATTGATCAAGTTATCAAGAACCCCAGGGGGATCTCTGGCTTGATTGGATTGAGGCTGTGGAGTTGAAATGGCAGACAGGTTAAATGCATGTGTTTATCCAGGCTTGAATGATAAGATTTCTTTGCATAGTATTTTGAAGTTACGCTCATACACTGTTCAAAATTTTTGGTCATTAAGTATTTTAATTCAATTTCATGTGTTTTATTGTCAGGAATCACTTTATTTTATTGTATAAAAATTTGTTTTACAAATGAGTATGCATTAAAGCTTAAATAATGTTTTAATGCTTTTTTATTGACTTGTGGCAAGGATTAGTTTTTATTCAGTTTTATTTTATTATGTTTTAAGGTGTGTATATTTAGCTTGTTAATGCCTAGCCCATAGTTTTGTGGCTTAAGCCCACCCCTTTTGGGGTATGGAACCATTATTTTGCTTGCTGTGCCTCTTGCAGTGAGCACACTGAGGTAATCCCTGGGGTATATATATTCGATCTCCCATCATTGAGGTCAAGATTTGAACAAGGCCAGCGAGGTGCTGGCCTCACCTCACATACGATTTTTTTATTCACAGGCATAGTCTTTGGGTGATGAATCTATCCCTCCAGCACGTCCTATTAATAGCCGTGTCGAGGTTTAAGTCTCCCGACTAATGAGAACTTAACTTGATTGGTGGTTTTATGGTATGTGATTTATCTTGGAGGTCTTTTTAAATTAATGTTGTACAGTAACTTATTTGTTCTGAAGAAGTCTGTGATATATGCTTCACGAAAGCACTCAACCATTTTTATTAAAATGTATTATTATTCGGTCGTGGGTTGTTTTCATATTTTGGACCTGGTATTTGTTATTTAAATATGCTTAAACACTTACAGAAAATAGGGCCTGTTGGGCATCATTTCTAAACTGCTCAGTAACTGCTGCCCTTGGTTTAGAAACAGAGACAGTACACAAAAGTGTAAGGGAAAGATTTAATATAAGGATGTACACACATTCACTGTGGAGGAACAGCATGACATATGTTTTTACAGCCTTCCCCTCATTCACTCTGAGCTGACAGTTGGAACAGTTTGCTCCTTGGATTCTGAGATATGACGACTTCATTCTGAATTGGCACTTGCCTTAGCAAATTGGTACAGTTTTATACAATGATAAGGAATGGAGCCAATGGATAATGTTTAAAATGTCTTGTTACCTTCTCCTACCTCCAAAGTGTGAGGTTAAAGAAGAGTAATTTGTTAAGTGTATGCGTTGTGTTTGCAGTCAATGTTATTTTTTATTTATTTAGTTAGTTTTTGACTAGCTGAGCTACAAGTAGTCTGGCTGCCTGATCTTTTTTGTTTGTCATGACTTTTGATATTCCTAACATAATACAGCCTGTACAGTATTTGATGGAAAACATTGCTATTAGCCAATCATACCATAAGACAGCAGGGTCGATGTGGGCATTAAATTAGGTATTAGAAAAGTTCATTACTGAATGCAAGCATGTTTCATTTATATTCTGGAGAACAGAAGATCCAGAAAATAGGGCCGAATGTCATAGGGAGAAACAACTTTGGCTCATTTCCAGCTAAGGCCAGCACTGATCAAACTCTATTGTAGATTTTCAATTTATTTTAGAAGCTTTTACCATTAATGCTCTCCTTTTTTAAAGAATGTCAAAATAGATTGTCTCTTGCTAAAGAAGATCCCCCAAATTCACTATCCTCCCGTGCAGGGCTAGCTTAGTCCTGCATGGAAGCGGCCATTTAGGAGCAGGACAGCAATGCACCATGCATATTAATGAAGACACGCTGCCTGAGCTTTTAATCTTACACGGAGCTTGTAAGAGTGCAGAGGGTGTGTCTGAGAGCAAACCTCTCAGAATATACACACCCCTGCAATGAAGAACAGTAGACAAGTCCTAAAAGAATGAGCGTGACCGCTCATAGGTGTATGCATACCCCCAGCAACATCCTCCCACGTGTACAAGAGCAATAGTAAAAACAAATATAAAGAATTTTTTTTTTTATGAAACAGATGAAATTTAACTGTAGGTGCACAGGTTTGCCCATTGCTTAGCTACGGTTAATGCAGCTTAAATGGCAGAAGAGGATAAAAAGCAAGATATATGCAAAGGACACAGCATAGCAATAGTGTAGTGGGCAGAGCATTTGCCTTACAAACAGTCATTCCTGGTTCGAGTCCCACTGCAGCATATTCCATTTTCCATGTCAAATCACTTTATGACCAATATTTTTAGTTGCCTAACCTAGTAAATAACATATATTTGTGAATTGGAGTACTGCATTAAATGCAGATGTGAGGTGTCAGTGTCACAATGCTGCAAAGTCCACAGATAATCACATGTGCCCCATACAGTACATGTACACAGGAATCAAGGATACAAATGGAAGGTAAAATGTTTAATTAATGATAACTCCATACAGCTTCCAAATCCCCCACCTTCCCAAGAAACATTAGACATTACTGTCTAAATTAGTGCAGTGGTAAGCGGTAGTAAGCACTAGTAAGCAAATGTAAGCACTATTAAGCAGTAGTAAGCAGGAGTAAGCATATGTAAGCACTATTAAGTGCATTTAAGCCTGTTAGCATGGGGGTAAGCAATGCACACACACAGGTTAAGCAATATTGAAGCTAACTCTCTGTAAGCATATTTAACCGGAGGTTAGCATTGCTTACCCTTGCGCAAACCCACTTACAAGTGCTTAAAATTGCCTTAATCACTCTGTACGGAGCAGCCGCTGTTCTGGCCAGAAACAAAACAAACAGCCTTTGCAGGTCTTGAACCCAGGACCCTATACACTATAGTAACAGTAGTCAACCACTAAGCCGTCACAGCAGTACATATGACTGAGGTATCACCAAACAAATCCCCACTATAGGAAAATCAAAATGAACATGTGAAAGGAATCTATATACAGTCTTATGTTCTATAACCTACTACATAACATAAATATGTGAACTGGAGTAGTGCAGTAAGCCCAGATGTGAGGTATAATTTTAATAAAATGTTGAAGTCCCCTAATAAACACAAGGACTCCATAGAGTGTATGTACACATGAATCATGGATACCAGACACATATATAACATGTAATGAATAATAAATCAATGCCAAAAAGCAAATATAATGCAAATTAAAGGGTCTATATTAGATCACCGAATGTTAGGTAAGTGAATGGTGATTAATCAATCCCATGTAAGCGAAAGCTTACAAAACCAAACTGTCAGAAGAACTATCCCTTGGAAAAAAAATCACTGTTCCAACAAAAAAAAAAAAAAAAGAAATCACATTAAAACATGAGATTAATTGGGAGGCTTCACCCCCCACATACCCCTACTTATATATACCAACTCCAAGACTGCACTACAGTGCTGAAAATGGCAAAGTACCGAAGCTAACAAGCAAATTCTTTCCCAGGGAAAGAATTTGTTTACATGCTGCTTTGATATTTTGCAGTTTCGGTTTTGTCAGTACAATCAAGACGCATTCGAAAACATGCGTCTTCGGTCTGCTGATAGGAACCCAAATAAAATATTAAGCAATGCTAAGCATTGCACAGGCCAGCTTAGTATATGTAAGTGATGTGTAGGCCAGCTATCTCAATTTGCCCATTGGTATACCCCTGTAAACAATGCCAACCTTAGGTAAGCAGGTTTGCCCATAGCTTAGCCTTTTCAAAACCATCCAATCATGGCAAAGTGTGGGAAATCGGCCCTATTTAAACCCAACAGGCGGGAATACATCTCACAAATGGTTGTAGCTTCCCCTTGCAGGCATTATGTCTGGAATGGGAGAGGGTGTGCACTTTCGTGCACAGCGCTGGGGCATCCAGGAGTCCAAGGTCATGGCAGGACTCCTTGTCAAACTCCATGAGCAAAGACTGCTGCAGGGCCAGTACCAGGGTTCCAAATATAAAGCAAAAGCCTGGGACCATCTCGCCTCACCAGTGCCACTGACATACCCCGAACTGGGGTTGCCAACCTGAAGCAGTGAAAGGGGGATCTTTTGGATCAGTGGATCCAAGACGCTAGGAGTACAGGGGAGGTCCCAGCTGTGTGTAAGTATCACTCCATTACCTGTTTAATATTTTCCAGCTCATGTATATTATGGATAGGTATGGCTAAATATTCCTCTTATGTCCCTCACAGTGGCGGGCTGCGAACCAGGAGGCCCATGGATGTCGCTTGGAGAGGTTGTGACACGAGGCAGGTTAGTAATACTCTTGTATGTACTGTCATAGGAAATAAATCTAAAAGTATTAGTAAGTTAATTGCCTGTATAAAACCTGTATTGTTTAAGGCAAGTACTGCATACACCAGAGAATATGGCAGGAAGAGTCTCATATAGGTTGTATGTAAATAAAAGCATAATAGCCTGAAAAAGAAGGTCTAACTGCTGGACTGCATGTGTTTACTCTGCTATCATATGGTAATGTAGATTTGCAATCACTTAATAGTACTGCTGCATTAAGCACTGCTACCCACACTGTGCAACATAAATAAAATGTGTAGGAATGTTTGTACATGACTGGTGTAATTCCCAGAGGTCATTTAGTACAACTGAGAGAGACAGACAGAAAACAGTGAAAAGACAGACAACAAAATCCAAATAGCACACGCAACTGAGATGTGAACTGTTGTATTTTCAGCACACACAACCATGGTTCGAATCCTGGGAGTGGTAGTAATCTGCATACAGAATCATACCCCACAACTGTACAGGAATGTCCAGTAAATTGACCCATATCTGCTGCCTGTCACTCTGTCCCCTGGGAAATCAGTGGGATGATCCCAGACATATAGGCAGCAAACAAGAAATACCACTGATTGTCACACATCTATAAGAACAAACTTGTCACTCTAGCAACTCCCAATCTCTTATGAGAGTAATAAGCCAAGTATGTCCCATCTACACAGCCATGTTGTCAAGCTGTGACCAGATTGTGCACAGTAACAGAGTGAGATGTATGTGCATAATAGTAATGTGGAATCTCGTACTTTGTGTGGCAACATTCAGGTAGTGCTACCAAACATTGCTCCCACAGGCCCATCAAATATGAACACTGTGCACAGAAATAAAAGAGTGATACCCTGTACTGGTACTTTTTACTTTGGTATTGTATGGCATTGTTATTGTTGCAGTTGCTCTGAATAATAAGGTATTACTCATCACTATCACCCACACTGTGTTACATAATATAACTGTCTATGAAGTCCAGCATAAGAGTGTTGTAATACAAGGTCAGAATGTAAAACCACAGGAGAATTATAGGCAGAAATCAGATAAGGGATATACAGCAATATCTATATAGCAAACACAACTGTGATGGACAGTGTTCTAGTTTTAGCAGACACAGCCATGCTCTGAATCCCAGGAGTGGAAGTAGACTGCATAAAGAATCATAACCCACAACTGTACAGATATGTCCAGAATGTCCAATATATCAGGCCATATCTGCTGCCTGTCCCCCTTTCCCCCTGGGAAATCAGTGGGATGATCCCAGATGTTTAGGCAGCAAACAGGAAATACAACTGATTGTCACACATCTATAAGAACAAACCTAGCAACTCCCCAAAATGTTATGAGAGTAATAAGCCATGTATGTCCTATCTGCACCCCCATGTTGTCAAGCTGTGACCAGAGTGTGTACAGTAACAGAGTGAGATGTATGTGCATAATACCTATGTGGATTCTGGTACTTAGTGTGGCAACATTCAGGGAGTGCTAACAAACATTTCTCCCACAGGTCCATCAGATGCGAACACTGTGCCTAGAAATAAAAGATTGATACCCTGTACTGGTACTGTTTACTCTGGTATTATTTGGCATTGTTATTACTGCAGTTGCTTTGAATAATAAGGTATCACTCACCACTGTCACCCACACTGTGCTACATAATATAACTGTCTATGAAATCCTGTATAAGAGTGTTGTAAGTCACTAAAGGTTGAAGAGGGCAATAGTCTACATATGTCTCAGTTCACCAGCATGTGGTCAAGACTTGGCCAGAGTCTGTGCATAAAGAGATGGACAGGTATGTGCATAACATCAACCTGGAATCTGGGAGCATATGTAGAAACAGTTAGTTAGTGTTAACAAACAATTTATCCACAGGTATACCAGGTAAGAGGTGTATACTGCAGGTAAAAACAGTTCATGTATATAGTTGTCGACAGCCATACCACTGTCCAAACTAAGGCAATAGGGTAGTGTAGTAATACTTGTAAGGTACAGATAACAGCACTCACTAGGAAAGTAATGTGAACTACAGGAATATACTAGTTGTTAATTGACACCCCCCCCACTATATCTGCAACAATAAACTAAATACCCAACTCAATTGGTATGTGATAACGTAACTGTAATGTTGGAACATATGTCCTATTGTTTTATAATTATTTAAATCTGTTTCTATGCATGTGCTATGTTGAAATACTCCAACATTGGTGGCATGGTGCCATCAATGTGCCTGCATGCTGTTGTAAATACCACTGTCGTCCCATATATGCATGTGTTCTGTTTGTTATACAACTGTTCCATATCTGGTGTCTGGGTTAATGGGAATATCTATGCATGCTGTTATACCTAATCCTGGAATTTGTTGACTATTACTAACCCACATATGTTGATAAAACATAAACACTATAGCACGTATGGGAATGCGGGTCCCAGCGGACCCACCTGTCCCACCTCAGCTGGTCGTGGCACCGGGCACCATCACGTCTGGGGCCCAACCCAGAATCTCCTCATCCATTGGTCCTGCCCCCCTTCAGGTTGAGCCGCCTCAGTGGATGGAGCTCGTCCCCCCCCCCTGGGAACGGGCGCAGACAGGAGCCTGTCATCTGTCACCAGGTCCAGGTCATGGTGTGCAGCGAGCTCAACCGGGAGTTTGATGATCTGCTATGCCAGCTCGAAGGCCGCGTGTCATGACTAGAGAGTTAGCCTGGCTCTCTGAAAGCCCCCAGCACAGCCACCTTCAGGGTTGTGAAGGTAAAGTGGTGACTGCCCATGGGTGGGGACCTCAGTGTCACTGTTTCCAGTAGGGGGCTCATGGGATTCCGATTTCCCAACACCCCTCCCCATCAAGGTGTTTACCCCAACATGTGTGATATACTGCCCCTGTGTGCATCTTGCTTGTCTTGTCTGTTAACCTACCCAACCTACCTCCCCAAATATACCTACTATCCCTCCCCAACATCCCACTCCCATCTGAAAAGAAAAAGGCAATCTGTTCCAAAAAGAAATCTCGACCTGTACATACCTGTCCATTTCACACACATGTCCACTGGACACATGTAATCTGGTCTAACTGGCCTCACAACATATTATTGTTGTCCTCATCCCTCTCTCAGGAGTTGGAGTGTCCAAATCTCCCTCCAAATTCAGTGTATATGTACAGCTGTTGCTGTAGAAGAAATGGGCAGCTATGGAACTTCCATATACACTTCTTGCACATCCCTAGCTATTTTCCCTACTGTCTTTCCCTCTTTTCACCACTTTCCTATCAACCCTTTTTTTATTTCTTTTAAAGAAATTAGCACGGGGTAAGCAGGAGTAAGCACTTTTAAGCAGCAGTAAGCGGGTTTAAGCTTGTATGCGTGGGTGGTGGGGTAAGTAATGCCTACAGAGGTTAAGCAATTTAGAAGCTAACTGAATATAAGAAACTGTAACCGGAGGTTAGCAGGGCTTACCTCCGTGCAAACCCGCACAAACCTGCTTACAACTGATTAAAAGTGACTTAATCAATGTATCCAACAGCCCTTGTTCTGCCCAGCAACAAAATATGCTCACACCCAGGACCCTGCACACCATAGCCAAAGTGATTTATCACTAAGCCATGTGAGATATACAAAACCCTGATGTTTTCACAAACATAACACCCAGCACAGTCATTTAACAGTACAGGAAATGCATTTAAACATGTAGATGTATGTGTGTGTGTGTGGATATATTTATATCTAAATAGATATATACATATCTATATATGTAGATATATATATATATATATATATATATATATATATATATATATATATATATATATATATATATATATATATATATATATATATATATATATATATATATATATATATATATATATACACACATATATATATATATATATATATATATATATATATATATATATATATTTCAGAAGCTGAAAATACTGAAATATCTAAATTCAGTACTTCGAGCCCATAAAGTGAAAACCTGGGAACAGCAAAATCTCAGAAGCATGAAATTTAAAACCTTGAATACTGGCAGTTTTGAATTTCGCACTAATGAGGTTTCACTGAGATTATGGATTCAGGTAAGTGTGTGTGTGTGTTAAGGGTTTTGGGTAGGGGCTGTGGTGTGAGTCGGTGTTTTTTGTTGCTGTGATGTGTGTGTGCATGGAGAATGTAGCTTGTGTGGTGCTGTGTTTTATGTGTGTTTGTGTGTAGTGCGACCTCAAAGTAAGAATATTTAAGTAGGGGGGGTGTGGGGTGTGTGTGTGTGTGCAGTAGAAGCGCAAAATCCAAAATCTCCAGTGTGCGAGATTTTGAATTTCGCGTTTCTGAGTTTTCATGGTTTCAAAAATTCAACTTTATAGCTTCAAAATACTGAATGATATTTCAGCATTTTGAGTATATAAAGTGAATTCATATATATATATATATATATATATATATATATATATATATATATATATATATATATACATATAAATATACATATGCATACATCTATAGATATATATATATATATATATATATACAGCAATATATATATATATATATATATATGTGTGTGTGTGTGTGTGTGTGTGTGTGTGTGTGTGTGTAAGCATAAATATATATCTATATATGTATACGCAGACATATATCTATAGATATAAAAGAGAACATAACAAAAACATATATGTCTGCACGCACCATTAATGGGGGTGAGGGGGACCAAGCAACATACATCATGTATGTATAGATATCCCCCCTCCACAGCCAAACACGTCTGCCCTGAATACAAAACCAACTGTTTCAAATCGCATAACCTGGACCTGACACAACATGGGCACAAGATGTTAACAGTACTCCATCCCACCTGTATGATGTCAGGCTGGTATCAGTAACATAGCATGCAGTACAGTCTGACTAGCATAGGGAATGTAGGCTGTGGAAGCAATCAACATGCCTAAGATACATGTACACAGACACATATATTCAGATACACACTCACATATACATACATATATATATATATATATATATATATATATATATATATATATATATATATAAATATATATATATATATATACACACACACACACACACACACACACACACAAACACACAAACACACACACACATATATATATATATATATACATATATGTATATATATATATATATATATATTATATTATATATAACCACACACACACACACACACACACACAGATATTTATAGGAAGATACATATGTAGAGGGTGCACACAATACGGAACAGCCAGAATGGCTACAGTTGCCACCTTACTAACTGGACACTGTATGAGCCTCCCATACAAATGACAATTATTGCCTGCAACATATACCCACAGAGGCTATAACACACACACAGGTTTGCATAAATGGGAAAGCTTTATTTGTGTACTATTACAGTTGTATATGCCATGTCATATAGCTTTTTAGACTCTGACATACATATAAACAGACTAATGCAACTGTCAAATAGATAAGTTAATACAGTATCCTGGAAAGGTTTACATATGTTGCTGCCCAGGCCAATGCCTTCAAGGAGTATAACAGTAAAGACAGATTGGGCCACAGGATAACAATCAATCAACAGTAAGTAATGCAGATGTATAGTCCAGCAGCCTCTTTCTACACTCTGTACACAATCCGTAGGGTGTAAAGGCTCAGTTGACACAATGGGATGTGTCTGTTACATAACAAGGCATAACTGACACCATCACAATCACACTGACAAACAGAACAGTCTGTATGGCAGGAAGCAGTAGGCCTGCATTTGCCCAAGGTGAATTGTAAGGTAATGTACATCCAGATACCTTAAGGCAGCTTCCCCCTGATACCCCCACATTTTGTAACAGCCAAGGTTAGTTATGGTGCATCCCACACCCATAGACTGAAATACAGGGCCATATACCACTGTTACATACACTGGCATCTGGTTTGCGTAAGGGCACACATGTTTTGTGTAGATGAAGCCCACACATATATGGACCCAACCTCACAATATGTGTGGTGGCCACAACAGTAGTGGAATGATGGCAGGAATTGTAACATGACATACTCACAGCCCACTACATAACAACCCCTGACAGCATGTCATATGTTCAAAGCCTGGTATGTAGGTGGAGGACAGAGGCTGGAACACAGGCCCATATGTGAAATAGTGTTGTCATACACTAAGCAAGTCTCTAGTGTTATAGGATCGTTTGCAGCATACCCTTAGTCAGGAATATGAAGTTGGAAACACAAATGGATGTAACCATGTACTGAAAGCACTCAACACAATACTGCCAGTGATATATCTGACACAAGACAAAACATAACAGGCACACCTCTGGCCATCAAGTGGATAGGTCCACAGTTGAGAACTATGCAGACAGACTGCATTCCATGTTAAACTAGTAGATACACACAAACCTTGTATCACTGGTGCTATACAATGCATACAACAGCACTACTTACTTTCTGTCTTTAATTCTGAAACCTCAAACAAATATGTAGCTGGCCTGAGTGTGCACGTTCTCTTGTAAGAAGCATTGCTACCTTTGTCTGTAATACTGCTGCCCACACACAGGCAGGATGTCCACCATACAGGAAAAGTAAAGGGACCACGCCCACATGATGTATGGATTTATAGTAGTGAGTTGCCATGATAGTGGTAATTGGAGGTACTACACAGCATGCTGCATGCAGGTAGCAAGTGGAGGACACTGATTGGTGCAGAGGCCATCACCTGATCATGTGCATCACCTACTAAATCTATGCTGCAATCTATTCAAAGCAGCTCAATCTGGAGAGAGAGAGAGAGAGAGAGAGAGAGAGAGAGAGAGAGAGAGAGAAAGGCAAAAGAAAAAAAAAACACCACAAAAAATAAAAAAAAAAACATCCATCCAGCAAACTATCCAGAAGAGACATCATTCCCACAACAGGTATGTGAAGTATATATGCATGTAATTGACTGTAGTACTTGGTCCATAATAATGGGATAAATTATGTGGAATGATTTATATGTGCCATCAGGTGTTGTAATGATGTTCAGCTGAACAACTGCTAAGGACAATAGAGTCTGTCCCTGTGGGTAGTGGCCATACCACCCAACTGTGCAGAGCAGCACTGACTTATAAGATGTAAGCTATCATAGTGTGTGTGTGTTGTGTAATGGGAAGCATGTATATTACTGTGGCCAATGGCTGGTGGTGGAAGTAATGCTGGTAATGACGGACACATGGATTCCATAGCCCACCACTTGCAGGATACTCAGGTTAACCTGTATTGTACCATGCTGGAATGCCATAGGTGTGTAATAGGGTTACCTGCAATCTGGCCCTACATATACCCCCTAGTGTTAGGCTCTGTCCATATGTGGTGTAGCAAGGCAGAGCAGTGCAGCTGTGCAGGAAGGTGTTTTGAGATTGTGGACCTGATGTCTGAATGATGCATGTAGGATGCATGTGTGCATGTGTGTGTGTGTTTCTGTGGGTGTCCATGTATGCACATGTGTGATTGTGGGGTTGTTCATACAGCAGTACTTCCCTTTGGGAGTGTGAGTACATGGACATGGACTGACACATGACACACCAGGAATACTTGTCATGTATATAATCACAGGACAGCTGATAGTAAAATAAGGTCTGTAAAATGGAACATGCATTGGGAGGGAAGGTAGGCACCAGGTATAACCTTAATATCACATTCAGCAGAGAGGTGACTGACAACCCATGTATGCAGCACTACAGATGCATTGGGGAATTATTAGACAGCAGCAGGAAATGTATCCATATATTACAGTTGTCACATGATAGGTTGATTGAGCAGCATATCTGTTATGTACTGAGCAATAATTACACATGACACTCCAGTGTGTGATATTATGGATATAGAGGCTATGCTCACGATGTCCGGACATACAAAGGGTGAACACTGAATGACAGCAGTGAGGCCATGTAAAACAACTCCACTCAGGTCAGGGAGGTAATGGAGTAACAGGTCTTGTGTTGTTATCACTTGTCTAGGCATTTAGAGGAATGATACATTAATGAGTGGTATTAATGAGTGTATGATACCAAGTGTGATGCAGGATGGAGAACGTATGGGAATAAACATAGGACTGTCTGTAAAGTCACAGACAGGTAGGTATTAAGGTGGTGTGTGTGTGTGTGTGTGTGTGTGTGTGTGTGTGTGTGTGTGTGTGTGTGTGTGTGTGTGTGTGTGTGTGTGTACTGTTATGCAGTACTATACAGGTCTTAAAGTGTGTTTCTTGTTTTCCCCCACAGGTGGTGAGGTGGGTCAGGGTCCCTCCTGCATGCAGTCTGATGTTGCTGTCCATATAAATACTGATGATGATGATAGTACTGTTTAGACACAGGTGGGTTATCAAGGGCCAAAACAGTGCCATCATTTGACATCCCCTTTTAGCCACCCCAGCCCTGCACACAGTTTCAGTGCCTACACATACCCCATCACTAGTGGCCATAGCAGAGGGAC
>NC_056729.1:757220387-757317887 GCF_019279795.1 Protopterus annectens | reverse complement strand
TTTTGTGTGTTTTCCCAGTCTCCAAAAAGGGCACTACTTTCAAAGAAAATTGCACACATTGTGTGTCAGTGTTTGCACGATTCAAACCCCTACCTAACTATGTTATGATACTAGAAAGCAATGCATTAACATGGTGCACTATTTGCTTTATTGGCTGGTTTTCCTTCTCCTGCTGTATTTGTAGGATGGTGACATCATCAGACTTTCCAAAGAGGAATGTTCCTCTTTTAGTGAGTTTTCCCAGTCTCCAGAAAGGAACACCTCTCAAAGGAAAGTGCACACATACACCACCCCCCCCACACACACACACACACTCACTCACTGTTTGTAGGATTCAAAACCCTACCTGACTATGTTATGATACTAGAGAGAGATGCATTAACATGGCACGCTATTTGCTTTACTGACTGGTTTCCCTTCTCCTGCTGTATTTATAGGATGGTGACATCATCAGACTGGACATGGTGATGTGTGTACACTTTGTTTTATGCCATTCCAGGAATGGTCCATGTGGGTCAGCAGGTGTCAACAGCTTGAACAAGACCTCATAATCCTTACCTTGTGTGATCTATCTGTGGACACATTGACATTCCATCATATGTCAACACATATTTATGCACAGCTTGTTGGTTTTGTGGATACTACATGTGTCTGGGATGTTGATAAAGGGCTATTCAAAGTCTGTGTGAGACATGTGTAGATGTGTTCATTAATGTATGTCCTGGGTGGCTGCCTTGCAAACAGTCTAGCATGTTTGGGAACCATGATCCGCACATGAACATACCACAGTTGGTAGGGTTGTGTGTATGTCAACTTCCAATAGCTCTGTTTATGACTGCAACCATGATGGACTGCATGACCTTGCAGATCAGACTTCATAGGCGTACTGGACTTGACTTTCCATGGTGTGTTGTGCACCAACACTTGTGGGGAGTGCCATATGTTGCTGTGACACATTCAATGGTTCCACATCCTGTGTAGGGGGTGAGGCTCAGCTGACTGTTCAGGTGCAGGATCTGTTTGTTCTGTAGTTTGTGCATGACACATATTGGGAATCAATGTATTCCACTTGCTGCCATGCTTTTGGCAGTGGGGGTAGCTGCTCATCCATTCTACATGTGATATCTCCTGGTATGATGATATGGCCTATTGTCAGTGGGAGGTGGGTATGCACATATGGGCCTGTCTGTCCGGATGTCGGCATTGTCATTCAGGTACAGTTGGCCCTTACTCAGGACATATATGGGTGTACATTGCTATTTATGACATAGCTGAATGAGGTGTCATGATTCAGTCTGGACTCCTTCTCAGCTACTCTTTACAAAACACCAACGAACATGAGCACTAATCCCTGTTATACTCTTTTACACACTTAACACCCTACTGATCCATTGTGATCAGGCTACAGATTATGTCATCATAATATCCTGGCATGTCCAGGGGTCAGTTTTGTGTGTACTCTCCAGTCCAGCTGATGAATATTGTGATATTGACACAATGTCACATCTCCCTCATGTGCACAGACAACCTTCTCCTCCTCCCAACAAACTCAGATATATGTGTGAGATGCACCTATAGAGACATACAGGGTGCTGAACTCTCTCGACCCATGACTGGCACAGTCTATGAGGTGGTGAAGGTAACCACACACACCACATATCAGTCTCACATATCCTCTAGTGACAGCACTCAAACCACATTATCACACATAGACATACTCGGATGCTGTAAATGTACTCTGCCTAAGCAGCAGAGACCTCCAAAGCAGACACACACACAACTGCTACCCCACTACAATACCCACATATCACATAGTTCACAATGTCAGTGTGCCACACAGTCACTGCTCTTCGGGCTAAACAACTCACCTAATACACTTGTAATAGGCGACACTTATTGTCAGACACACTGACATACCACTCACCAGCCCTAACAAGGGAATAGTCACTTTGGGCTGTCTGTCGGGTGCCTGGATCTGCCACATAACACAGGCAGTCAGGTCACTCCAAAGCAAGTACAGGACTGGCACCATCATTGTCCATGCTGGTGCGTAAAACCTCAGACGTTACTCCCTGCACCACATGACAAGATACATGGAGGAACACTCTGATCATGTAGCCCAGGGCCAGTATGACCCTGACCTTGTCTAGCATCTTACACCCACCAATTATGATGTCACAGTATACAGACAAACATATCACATTTAACAGTTGCCTAACAAATTTGTTTCATTCATAGGGGATACAGTGTCTGTCAGCCTGTGGTGACATGCTCAACATGCCACGTAGCTTCACTATGGACAGCTTGCACCTGTCCCCCTTGGACTTTGGAATGCTGGCTAAGGCTCTTGCTACCACCATAGTGCCTTTTTTAAGCAGGGCTCAAAAGACAAACCCACCTCCATAGACATTACAGGTTAAATGAAACTAAGGGTAATGCTGCCCAACACCAGATGTGTTATCCTCATATTGCGGCCACTCAGGACTCTCCTCAGTATGGAGGATAGCGATATCTGTGCACTATCAGATGCCTGGTTCAGGCTCACTTATGCACACCAGCACTACCAGGCTATGTTTCATACCATGCTTTCTGACAACAAGACTTGAAACAGACAACACAACTAGGGGGAGTATCCATATACATCACAGATACACACACCTCCGGGTTAGTAGCACTGCACAAAGCATCACAGACCATACATATACAACTACCATTGTGCAAAACTGCCTTTCAGTTTGTTGCCTACTACAGACCACACTCCCAAACTCAGAAACCACACTCGGCTTTCATGGGAACTATGGAGAATATGAAGGTCTCCACAAACACCATTATATTGGGTGACTTCATATACACAAATATTGACTGGGGATACTACTCAAGCCCCAACACCCTCACCCAACAGTCGCTACAATTTGTAGACTTATATGCTATGGCACAAACAGTCAGCACAGCCACGAGGGGGAATACATATTGGACCTGATCATCACCAACATGGGGACTCTATGTTCCACACCAGTGATATACCCCTCATTGGTAAGGTCAGAACATACATGTATATCACTGGACATACATATACCCTCCACACACCCATCCTGGGTAATCTTGGTGAACTTCTCATGAGCCAACGTCTCACTTCACGAAAGCAAGGTGGTATCCTTCAGAGACCCTGAGACAAGTGGCAAATACGGCTCACACTGCTGAATCATTTACATACACATTCTATGAACACCTAGTAGACTGCATGGATTGCACTATCACAAATAAAAACAGGACTCACTACTCCAATGGCAGGGGACCTGTCTGGTAGACCCCAGCCATTAATAAGCTGTACAATGTCAGGAGGATGCTACTACATGATAGAGCACAATCCCAGACTGGGAAGACATCTGTGATCTGTACTAGCAGACAGCTACGATCACTCATAAACTTTTCTAAGGGCCACTTCTACCGGACAATTGGACCAGATACGTAGGACTATCACACAGCCTTCTTCAGTTATGTCAGGAACCTGGGTGGACACTTACTGATATGCTGTGAGTTACTGCATACTAACTAAACATACCCTGAACCCACTGTCATTGCCAACATCCTGGCAAACAGGTTCAGTGCAGATGTCTCCCCCCATCCCCCCTAAGGAGCAGCTATCCATCCCAACAGAGTATAACCTCCTTGACATCACACAGTAACAGGTGACTGCTGCCCTCCCCAAAGCATACATCATAGTATCAATGGGACCAGATGGTGTCCCGGCCTGCATCTTACACGAGCTTCATGACAGACGTAACCCTCACATTGCATCACTGTTCAATATTGGAGTTACTACAGGATATGTACCCAAGGAACGGCGTACAGCAACAGTGGTCCCACTCCACAGAGTTGGTGCCACAACGGACCACAGACAATATTGCTCTATAAGCCTAAAAAGCCTGTTCTGCAAAGCTATGGAGCGTATTGTCATGGGACTCATACACATAGACATTGGGAACCTACAGACACTGTGTCCTACACATTTCAGAATTGTTGTGGGCAGATCTTGCCTCTTGAACCTGTTTGTATTCTTTAAACAGTTAACAGGTCCATCGACATAGGGACGGTTGCCCACACAGCCTACCTGAACCTTGCAAAACCCTTCAACACAATAACCCACTGGGCCATTATGCATAGGCTCACCAGCGTCGATATGGAGACATATCTCACATGATGGATTGCTACCTGGATCAGGGATAGCACCCACATGGTCAGAATTGCAGGTGCCATGTCTGACTATACACCAGTTACTCATGGCACCCCACACGGCTCGGTCCTGGGACCTCTCTTGTTCAGTATATATTTGTCTGATGTACAGGCTACCACAGGGGGAATATGGCTGAATATGTTTGCACTTGACTGCAAACTGGGTGCCATGATCAACTCTCCAGCTGCCACATGCATTCTCAAACAGTGTCTCACAGAGATGGATGACTGTTGCCTGAGCCATGCCCTACAGCTAAATGCCATTAGTTGCATAGTTATCCCCTTTGGGAATAACAACATGCCCACATATTACCACATAGGTAGTACTCCATTACATATGGTAGGAGTTGTTAGGGGTTTGGGGACATGACTTGTTCATACTGTTGCCTTTGACATTCATGTTGCCAAAGTGGTTGGGCACACCTTCTATGTGGGCCACCTTATCCCATATGGTTTCACATCTAGATCGAGTGAGGTCATTGTGCCCCTATACTCATCACAACCACGCTTGGTTACAATGCCACATTTGGGGTGTACCTTACCCGACACCTGCAGCAACTGTACTGGCCACAGAAGTTCTTCACCAAGCAGATCTAGGGACTCACACAGATACCCTCCACAGTTCGGATGCAGTAACTCCAGCTCTACTCAGTCGCTTACCACCTTCTCTGATATGATGTGTGCCTGTTGTTTACAGATATACCCAACCCAGATTTATTGGACATGCACCACCTCAGGATATCTGACTCCCGGGGGCGTGGCCAAGGATGAACACAGGATAGCAGCAGATTTCTTCAGCTCCACCAACTTAACTACACTGACAGGAAATAATTACTTTAAAAATCAACTAATGAAATAATTTTCTTTCTAAATACGTTTGGAATATCAGTTTCTTGAATAATATCTAAAAAAGAAAGAAAATTTCAATAATTTTCCTGTCAGAAATCATCTTGGAAATTTCTCTTTCATCACCTCTGTTCAAAATGAGTTCCAGTAAGGCAAACACTCAGGATTCCAGCATCAAGAAAGAGCTTCAGTCTCTGATATTTACTATTCAGCAACTAACAACCAACATGGACAAACTGGATACTAAAATTGATAACTTCATAGAAAAAACTACAAAACAAATGGATCTGTTACATCAAGACTTGCAACAACAGAAGGCTCAGATTACAGGCATAGAAGAGACTGTTAATGATATGGAGAACAGAATCCAGGAAGAAGAAATTAACATTGAGTTTTTGCTGAAGCAGAACACACATCTACAATCCAAACTTGATGACCTGGAAAACAGAGCTAGATGCAATAATATTAGGATTTTTGGACTGCCAGAAAATATAGAAGGTAACAACATTACTTCCTTTTTAAATACTTGGCTTCCCAAAACTTTAGACTTGTCAGAAGCATTTTCTTTTGGTATTGAAAGAGCCCATAGGTCCTTATCTAATTTTAACTCTAACAAAAAGTATCCTAGATCAGTTATAGTAAGATTTTTATCATCTTATGACAAGGAGATGGTATTAAACTCTGCATGGGCTAAAGCACCTATTAAAATTAATGAGGCAACTGTGCGTTTTGACAATGACTATTCTTCCTTGGTAATAACTAAAAGAAAAGTTTTTTTGCCATTAATAAGAGAGCTTAAGAAAGCACAGTTCAAAACTTACCTTTCATTTCCTGCCAAACTAAAAATCTTTTTACCTGATGGCCCTAGAATTTTTGAAGACTTGGACTCTGCTTTGCTGTATATTAAAAAAAATAAGATATTAGATAAAATAGAAGATATGGAATGGGCAAGCCCTTCGTTAAAGAGGATGGCAACAGGAACTTCTTGGAAGACTTCAGAGAAGCAAAAAAGACTAAAAAACAAATGACATGTTCAATATTTTTTTTCTCCTTCTCTCTTAATCTCTTCAAATACAGTTACTGCATCTCCAGAAAGCCACAAATATTTTAAAGATTTACTCAAAGTTATTTTTCTGTGTGCAAAGAACTGTTTTTGTTTCATAAATAGTCAAACTCTCTGAGGAACAAATAACATGCTATCAATCAACTTGTTTCTCTTTGTGATAAAGAGACCTAAGGTTAGTAATTTGATACATTTTCTTTCTCTTCTTGTTTTAAATACTGGCATTCTTTTTAAACTATGCATTTAGTGGGGGGTGGGGGAGGGCAAGGAGAGATGTATGATGAAAAATATGGAAAAAGTGAAATAATAACTTATTAGTTCTTTAAAACTATATATGCTGTTTAAACACTGTTGCTAAATATTATACCATGACTTTATTGCTTATACATGATTACAAATAATATGTCATGATATAATTGCAAATAATTAGAACTAAAATAGTTGTAAGTAATATGTTTCATGTTTAACTTTATTAATACAAACAGCAAGTAATATTTCTTTGTAGATACTCTTTGTAGCTTCCTTTTTTTCTTTCTTCTCTCTCTTTCTTTTTTTTCTCTCTCTCTTTCTCTCTTATAAGTACAGTTATATGCTTCTGATAATACTGATATATGTATATAATAAGATTTGTATGAGAAAATGAAATGGGGCACATAAAAATAAGTTGTATAACATGTTAAATAACTGTAGGCTTGGTTTCACTGTCATAGAGACTGTAATGACTTGTAAAATACTTTGCAAAGGTTTTGCACTGTTTAGTTTCATTTGTATTACTAAATGAATGTCAGTCACTTGCATTTACTAAAATTCCCGCCAGAATATTAAGGGAGACAATTTGGGATGTGGGTTACCTCGTGAACAGTGTCCTCGAGTTGTTTTAAAAGCTTCAACACTCAGAATACACGCAGAGAAGCTGAATGCAGTCATTTTGAACTTTGACCCCTGATTTCACACTGACACATCGCAGATTCAAGAAGAACACTGTTCCAGGAAGTAGAACTGCTGTAAATGCGACTTTGTGATGAAAAACGAACTTTATGACATCTAAATGTGAGTTATTCTTTATAACAACTTACTTATTTAAGATGTAATTTATAAAATATGAAAGTTATAATGACATTAAATGATTCAGTATGCCATAGTAAGCAAGTGAGATATTTTAGAAGGCATAGAAGGTAAAACATATATACACATGTTTTTGGAAGCTTACATGACTGCAACATATTAATGTATATAAATACTTATGATTTAAACATATATAATGTTATAAATCATTTCACTTATCTAATTGACAAGCACAAGTATCATTATGATTATATCTTAGAAGAAACTGTCATGTGACATATTTTAAAGCAGCAGTTCAGATATATAAAATACAGATGGCTTTCTTCACAATGATTTATGTATAACTAGGAATTTACATTGCTGTGCAGTATGATTTGTAAACATAAGTTTGAGTATAAATATTTTATTTAACTGGCAATAATAAGTATGAGAAGAAAGCTTTGGTGCAAGTAATTTAAAGTTTTTAAAACTGTTAACTGCATTTCTATGGCAGAAAGTAGGAATACCCTAATATATGTAATGTCTGAACCATAATAGCCTAATTTATTGAATCCAAATTAACATAAGAACTTATTTTTACAAACTTTTAATAAACTAATATATAGATATGCCCCCCTATCAAGTTTATTAAAATGCTATTTTGATTATGAGTGTATTATACAAAATAGATGTACATAGTAATATGAGCTGTTTCTAAATGTTCTTATTTGTTTATATGAAGCTGATTTATAAATTGTTTAGTTTTGTCTTACTAGATAATCTAATTAAATGAGGTTAACTTTAATTAATAATAGCTAGTATTGAATTGATATGGTGGCAGCTGAGGTACTGCTGCTTAAGATAGGGGGATAACTTGAGTGGTATGTGCTACTCAAAGTAGGAGTTCTTAACTCCAGGCTGGGTGTAATGTTTAATCCTAATATTATTTTCACCTGTTTATTGTTGTTTGTATATAGTTCTGACATCCACAACACATTTTATAAATTCATTGTCACTACAAATAAAAGTGAAGCTTATACAAAATCCCATAAGATTTTCAATAAATGCAGCTATAATTAATGGTATACCTAATGGAGGAGGTATAATATCACTTATTTTGTTAATTGTTATTCTGATTATATGTTTTATATGTTTATAAAAGCCAAATGATTTCTCTAAAAGGAATTTCTTTAAACATTAATGGACTGAATAACCCATGTAAAAGGGCAAGTTTAATGAGATACATTAATTTGCATAGGGCCAACTTAGTATTCCTTCAAGAAACACATCTCCTGAAAAAGGATATTGATAAATTAGCCACTAATAAATATACAGTCTTGGTTAGTTCAGAACACACTCAGAAAAAAAAGAGGAGTGTCTATTTTATGGAATAAAAGTATGCCCATCCCTAAAACTATTAAGTCTTATAAAGATGATAAAGGAATGTTTTGTATGGTTACAATACAGATTAATGGAAAGACATATACATTAATCAATGTATATTGGATACCAGGAATTGGCATTAATACAGTGAAACACCATCTCAATAAGATCATATCATTTTCTATAGGAGATATTATTTTAGCAGGTGACTTTAATTGTATCCTACATGAAAAAGATACTACTACTATAGGAAAAAGGAAAATTACATCTAATGCAAAACATTTAAAGGATTTTGTTAATTTATATCATTTGAATGATATTAATAATCAGATAGATTCAAAATCATTATCATACACTTTTTTTTCTAACAGATATAAAAGTTATTCAAAAATAGATAGAGTCTTTATTTCTAACCAGATGGTAACAGACTTAATTAATCCTAAAATCATTTTGTGTCCTATATCAGATCATAATTCAATCGTCTTTGAGTTTATGATAAAAACATACTTACAATGTTCAGATCAAAAGGATACCAGCATACTTAACTCAACTAAAAGACTATAAAGATTATATACTTTCAGAAGTGCAACATATTTTAGACTTAAACAATACACCTGAAGTCTCCATTGTTTATGTTTGGGATGCTTTAAAATCATATTTATATGGACAAAGTATCAGATGGTATAATAATAAAAGGAAATCTTGGGACAAGGAATTACTAGATATTCAAAGCAAATTAGACTCATACAAACATAATAATAAAGAAAATATTATGGACAAAAAGTCATTGAAGAAATAAATAAATTAAATGAGAAATACAAAGAAATTTTAACTCATAAAGTTAAAATAACATTAGAGAAATATAAGTTTTGTCTTACTCAATAAGTCCCAAATACTTACATAGACTTAAAAATAAAACAAAAAGGTTGAATAAACAAAATCATATCAAAGAAATTTTCTCTCCAAGGAAAAAGAAGAATGTTTCTAGTTTACCAGAAATATTAGATGAATTTAGAAATCACTTTCACAAAATTAATCATAATAACATTAACATGGAGCCTAAAGATAAAATAAAGAAATTTATAACTACAAACATGAACAAAAAACTTAATAAACAACAGACTAAACTATTGGATACAAATATATCATATACAGAGGTTATTACACAAATAAGCTTAAATCAAACAAAGCACCAGGTAATGATGGTATTATACCAGAGATCTATAAAATTCTTCCCAAAAGTACTTATTCATTAATACATAAGGTTTTTATTTTGGCCCAAAATGAGTTAACAACTCCCCCATCTTGGCAATACACATTTATTTTGCCAATTTTAAAGCCCAATAAAGACCCAACCAGATGCACTTCATATAGACCTATTTCATTACTTAATGTTGACTATAAAATGTTTATGAGTATTTTTGCTGATAGATTAAAGACAATCATCCCAGGCATTATAGATATAGACCAGACAGGCTTTATTGTAAATAGAAATACTTTTGATAATATAAGGAGAACTTTAACGTTAATTGATTTTGCAAATAGGAAAAATAAATATTTAACACTTATTAGTCTCGATATAAGTTCAGCATTTGATTCAGTAAGTTGGGACTACTTGTTTATCTTACTGAAGTGCACAAACTTCTCAGATGCATTTGTAAATCTAACTGAACATCTATATAAAGGAGCATTGGCTTACATTAAGATAGGAACATATGTCTCACAAAAAATACCCATTTTAAAAGGTACAAAACAAGGGTGCCCACTGTCTCCACTATTATTTACTTTAATAATGGAGCCTTGGGCTAATTTGATCAGAAACAGTACTGATATAGAAGGATTTGATATAGATGAAAATGCAATATCTAAAATTCAACTTTTTGCAGATGATGTTCTAATTAAATCAGCAGGATCTAACTCTTCTATGCAGTCCTTATTTGATAAAATGATGGATTTTAAAAATATCTCTGGTTTAATATTCAATGAAGAAAAAACTAAAATATTACCAATATACACACGAAAAAATGTCCTCATTAATGATTTTAACAAATATATACCCAACTCAGGTCAGATAACTTACTTAGGTATAATATTAACTAAAGATACCAAATCTATTATACATAATAATTATAGTACCTGTCTTCTTAATATACAAAATATTTTCAATAGCTGGAACAATATGTTTTTTTACCATGGAAGAGAGACTCACAATTATTAAAATGATAGTATTCCCTAAGATATTATACTTAATACAATCAATAATACTCCCACCTACAAAAATAATCATTAAGAAATTGAATTCACTAATGTTAAATTTCTTATGGGCACCTAATAGACCTAGGATTACATTAAAGAAACATACTAATAGCTGGTCTCAAGGGGGTATTTCATTTCCAGACTTTAATTCATATACTATCTCTTCTATTATAAAAGTTATTACTTTGTTAATAGATCAGTCATATGTTGCAAGATGGAAAGATTACTGGGAACTGATTAGTATTCACTTCATGAAAATCTCTTTAATACATAAAAATATTATTGTAAATAACCCCATGTTATGGTTACTAAAAGAATTTTGTACTTCATCCATTACACCAAAATATATAGTTAGTTACCCATTAAGCATTATTATCAGTTATCGTAATTTTATATTCATGCATCCTAAGTATAAGGAATGGAATTTTATTATATTCCCTATAATGTATACACAAGGTATGCTTTTGTCAACCACTTCTGAAAGAACTCTTTTAGTCACAGAGAATGATCTAAAGTATTGGTATCAGTTGCTGTCTGATAATAAAGTAAAAAATGTAGAATTCTTAAAGCAAGAATTTGATTTGAGAGAAACATGTTGGTTAGAAATTCAGACTTAACATCTTATTAATAAAATTGATTTAATGTCTTTAACAGTTAAATAATCTGTTCCAATACTGATTGATTACTTGATATTAAATTTACAACATAGAGTTTCTGATAAAGATAAGCTCTCATACATATATAAAATTATCAGAGAAGAAACTCATTACAGTTCAGATACCTATTGGAATTATTTCATTTCTATTAATGGTGAATCACCAAAACAACAAGATAAACAATATATATTGGAATCTGCTTATAAAACTACTTCTTCCAATAATTGGAGACTTTTACTTGGAAATTTTACATAGATCCTTCTATACACCTTTAATGATGAATAAAATAAATAATAAAGACAACTTATGTAAAAGATGTAATGTAGAAATAAATGCTGATTGGGCACATATGTTTTATGACTGTATAAAATTGAAGGAATATTGGAAGTTAATCAATGATTTTTTACAGGCCCTTTTCACAGATAATTTCATTGTTTCTAAATCACTTATATTATTCAACACACCTGTTCCTAAAAGTGTTAAAAAAGTTAAACTTCCCTTATTATGGTCTATTCTAGCAGTGGCTAGAAAAATAATAACCAGAAATTGGATTTCAGATACCCCTCCTTCATTTAATGAATTTAAAAATGTTATGACTGAAGTGTGTCATATGGAATTGATGACAATAAAATCAAGAACTACTAGAAAACCATCTTATTATATTATATGGGATACTTTACAAAACCTGTTAAAAAAATCTTAGTTTCAATAGCATGACATTATAGTTTAATCAATTGATTTGATTTGTAGTGGATGTCTTTGTAAATACTTTGGTTATTTTATTGAATGTTTTAACTATTTCTATTTTAATTGCTTGTACAAAATTGTTATGATATTTATTTTGTATGTTAAAAACAATAAACTTGTTTTAAAAAAAAAAAAGGATATCTGACTCCCTTGGAGGTACACACTCCAGGGACGTATACCTCAGCACAGATGTTAATAGGACATGCTGGAGGGACAGATTCTTATCCCAGAGCCTCCACTCACTCCAGATTTTAATCCCAGTTTCACATAGGCAGAGCCACTCACTGGCCACCTACAGGAGACATCTTGACGACTGTATGGGTGATCGTATGTTTACCCCTGGGATATCTTCTGTGTCCCTGCTAGACAGAGGCACACTAGCCTAAACATACATGGGCTATCTTGTTTGACCTACTATTCACACACACAGTGTAGTAATCTGACAGGGTTGCGAATGCCAAACACACTCTGGCTAGGCTTGTACATGCCCTAGGGCAGATAGTCTAGTATCGACCTCTGAACCTATGCTAATGTTCAGGATGCACAATGTTTATTGCTGATACTGTTTGCAGGTCTTTATCGTCTTTGCTTTACCAGTTTCTATGAACAACTTTGGTATCTGCAGAACATATTTGATTATGACAGGGTTCCACTATATTATAGATGTGTCTGTTGTCATATAACTGTGTGCACAGGGTGGATTGCTGGATAGTGACAGGTTTCTGGGTTAACACATGCAACTGCCAGATATGTGTGGCCCACTGCTGTACTCAGACATGGCCTAAGTGTGTGAGCATGCCCAGTTCAGGCTTTCCGTGTTTTGTTGCCTGACATTTGTCTCATTTATTCAAGTGTGTGAGCATGCCCAGTGTGATCTTTCAGTATGTTGCTATCTGAGGTCCACTACATTTTTTGATGTGTGTTAACACGACCAATATTAACATTTATACTGTGTGTGTTGGAAGTCAGGTTCTGTTCTTACTGCAGGACTCACTTTTGTGTCATAACTCGACAGGGATTATGCTGTGCCTGCAGGGTTTCCATGAGATACTTTGCATAGACTTATCAACATTCCTTCATACAGGCTGACCACCGCAATACTGTCATGGTTTAGTGGTTCAGTACTTTGACTATAGTGCAAAGTATCCTCGGTTCGAGGCCCATCACTGCTTTATATTTTCATACTGAGCAGACCAGACTGCTTAAGGGCCAGTTAAACAAATATGAGCATGTTGGCTTTTGTTCAGCTATGCCCTACTTTGACCAGGCTTGTCCGACATTGCTCAATATTCACCAACATTGCTGGATATTGCCCAACATTACTCAACATTGACCACAGCTCTGCTAGTTAGTATGTGCGATTTTGTTTGCATATACTACATGGTGGTAAATGCTGTTTAACACTGCTTTATATTGCTTAACACATGGCAATCATGCCTTAGGTGGTGCTGCACGGCTGCCTATGTGTGATGCACATACTACACTCCCTGTACATGTTTGAAAGCAGGTAGTGTCAACGTAGGCATTCCTTTTACTATATGTGCGAGTCAGAGTGAGGTATAATTTCCAGAGTTCCTACTGAGCCAGTGTATGTGCTATGCATTGCCTCTTTGCCAAGGCCAAAGCATACTGGGCATGCCTCCTTCTGCCTACTGTGGCAGGCTCAGGTTGCTCCTCCTCTGAGTCACACTCTGCCTGTGATGGCCTTGGCAATGGTGGGGGGCTGTTTGGCCCAGGCCTATGCTGGTCCTTCTGCAGCTGTTTTCGCAGGATCATATTATGTAGCATAGCACATACCATGACAATTTGGGTACATGTAGTTGGTGAGTACTGCAAGGCTCCACCAGATGTGTCCAGGCACTGGAACCGTGACTTGAGCAGCCCAAACACACGCTCTATTACATTACGTGTTTGTGCGTGTGCCTCATTATGGCATTCCTGTTCAAGTGTCTGTGCATTTCTGATGGGTGTAATCAGCCACGACTCCAGTGCATAGCCAGCATCCCTCACTAGGTGATCATGTGGGATGTCCCCATTGGCAAATGTCTGGTACAGCTGCGTCAGATGCCAGATATGGGAATCATGGTAGCTTCCAGGGCAGCCTGCACACACATTCAGTATTATGCCCTGGGCATCACACATGACCTGGCAGTTGATGGAGGGGAAGCCCTTGTGGTTGAAGTAGACCCTAGCCCACTCGCTGGCTGGTGCTTTGATGCATATGTGCGTGCAGTCTATTGTACCCACTTCCTCAGGGTATTCCGCTATTTGCTGGAAGAGATGCGTATTGCTGGCCAGTTCCTCATGGGAATTGGGGAAATATACATACCGACATGTGCTGACATGGCATCCAGGAACTGGTGCAGTACCCTGGATGCTGATGCCTGTGATATCCCCATCATATCACCAGTTGGTCTCTGGAAGGTACCTGTTGCTAATATTCTTAGGCCAACCCATACCTTGGTTTCCACTGGGATAGGTTCCCCTCTGTTGGTTCTGTGTGTGAGGCCTGGCCTGCACAGCTCAATGATTTTCTGCAGTTGGTCTCTGTCCACTCTATAGCTTTCCACTATCTCCAGCTCATGCAGCCCCTGGTAGGTTACCCTGGGCCTGTACACTCTTCTCTGCCTCCTCACTGTGGGTTGTCCAGCAGCATTTCCATTGCCACCACCCTCAGTATGTTGCATATGTCACCTTATAACAGCAATGGCAGCCCCTAACATTTCTTTGTCTCAGTAAAGCTTTTCAGTTTTCACTTCTATTAGCTTACTGCAGTGTCTGTTGTGAGAAACATAATGGACTGTTGTTTGCAGAGTTTTAAGTGCTAGACTGGGCTGGGCTATTGTACTGCCTGTGTAATTGCCTGATTCAGATTGTTTTCACCTGCTAGCTCTACTAGTACTTCCTGGTAGCTTCCTACTATTTGTTGTGCTTCCTTTTTCCTTTCTGTTTCCTCAGGGGGGAGTGCCTCACACACAAGCACAAACACACGCAGAGCATCTAACACGCACGCACACATGTTTACACAGACTAAAACTTGCTTATTTGGGTTAAAACACGCACGCACCAGCGCAAATGTGCTTACAACTCTTTAAACAGCCTTATGCATGCTTACTCCGGCTTAAACGCGCGCACTCACACTTACACATGTGCTCTCTGTCATACTCGGGTTTACAGGTGCGCACACGTGCACATGCACGCTCAGCAAGAAACTTTGGTGTTATCCATGGCATACACCTTCCATTTCTTGCCTTTCCCTAGCCTATCTGTTGATACACCTCTTTCCATGATGTGTAAATGACAGCAGACACATGCCACTCTGCTTCACTTCTTTCATACATACCCCCCTCGGGATGTAACCTATCTTCTACTCTGTTACTCCCCTTATCCTACTCCTACTCTCCACTGACTGTGCTCATTTGCTATGTAAACCTGTGATTCACTATTGTAACCCTTATTTACATAGGATTGCCTACTAATGCTTGGTTACATCTCTTAGACTGAGCTTCCCCCCTTAGCAACTTCTACTCGGTGGCCATGTTGTCTTCAGCCTGCCATTCCCTTGCATTGTACATTAACAATTTAAATAAGATCCAAATTTGTGGGTTTTAATTTTTAGTTTTCTGGGTGTTAGAGCGCAGCCCGTTTGTGTGGCGCTGCACTACGCTTAAACATCGGAAATCAGAGAAAAAAAAAATATTTTTATTTTCATATTGCATCAGGAAACATTTCCAATGGCCGTATATTTGGCCATTGGCATGCTTCCTCCACTGGATGCAACCTTTATTTGGAGCTGTCACGGCTCTGTTTTGCTATTTGCAGAACGGTACTCAGTTGTCAACTGAGTACATTTCTGCAAATAACACTGCTCTTACTCGGACAGGTTCGGGTTTCCTGAATTGCAAATCTACCTAATTTGCATGCCTTTCACCTGCAACTGAGGTAATTTGCATATCCCAGCCCTGTCCGTGTAAGACCCATTTTAGGAGCTCTCTTGCATGCCCCTGCAGGCTGTTCCTGGATCGCTCATCGGACATGATGGCTGCATGGAGTCTTACTCTACTCTAAGAATCCTTGCAAGCCTTCGTGAATCCGGCCCATGTTTTATCTGATTGGATAGTAATATATTTACAGACATACACATACATATAGATTTATTTATTTATTTACATTTGTTGACCGGGAGTGTCCGACTGGACGTAGGTCCATTTTCAGCCAAGGCTCAGGGAGAAAAGCTCCACAGTTAAAATATACAGATAGTAGTTACATTGGATTTACATAGCAATTAACAATTTGATCAACATAGCAATTCAATATTACAAACATAGTTACAGATGAAGAGCATAGTACATCAGTAGACAACTAGAATCTTTATCATCTGTGAAGTACATAACAGACATTAACAATTGTTACAATAAGAAGTTCCTGCTGTATAATAAGTAGTTGGGCTTATGAGCATCTGAGCTTGCTATAATCAAGGTAGTTAGTGGGGTGGAAAGAAGGGTAGTGGGTGGATGGCGTGGGTGATATTAAAGGGGTAGTTGCAAGGGCATAGCCATCATGTTTTTAGGTGCCCTTTTAGTAAAGTTTTGAAGTGGGTGCATGATGGTACAGAGGTAATTGTGGGTGGGAGGGAGTTCCATAATTTGGCTATGGCACAAGAGAATAGTGCTTCTCCAGCAGAGTTATTGGCTTTAGTGACCTGTAAGTGATTTTTGTTGCTGGATTTTAGTGGTCAGGTGGTGCAATAGGGTTGGAGTAGATTCTGGAGAGATAGGACTTTTAGTGGATGGTTTAGTAGTTTGTGGGTGAGTGCGAGTTGGTACCATTGAAGTAGGTGAGGGAGTTCAAGCCAGCCAGTTCAGCAAGGGAGAGACAGTGGTGACTACGGTAGGATGCCCCTGTGGCGAATTTGGTGATTTTGTTGTAGCAGGTCTCAAGCTTGTTTAGATCGTATTGCCTTAGGTTGGTATATTTTGGAGAGGCATAAAGTAGGGTGGAGATAAGGTGGGAATTTGCTACTGAAATCTTTGCTGCTTTGGTGAGAAGTTGCTTATTTCTGTATAATGCTCCTAGTTTTTTGTATCCTTTTTTTATGGTCATGGATATGTGAATGTCAAATTTTAGTTTATTGTCTAGTTCAACTCCTAGCAATTTGGTGTGTTCTGTTGGGTGTATAGTGGTGTTGTTCTTTTGCTGTGATGTTAAAGTGAGAATTGTTTTGAGTATGTTTGGTGGGTTGGAAGATAAGTAGTTTAGTTTTGTTTGGGTTGAGTATTAATTGAGCATCGGATAACCAAGTTTCAACAGAGGAAAGACTTCCTGTGTGACTTTTTGCAGTTTGGGTGGGGACTGGGCTGAGCAGATGATGGTTGAGTCATCTGCATATTGTATGAGTGTGCCATGTTTGGTGGCAGAGGCTAGATTATTGGTGAAAATAGAGAAGAGTAGGGGTCCAAGGATGGATCCTTGGAGAACCCCTATAGAGACAGGTAGCTGGGGAGATATGTCATTCTGCCATACAATGGATTGTTGATGGTCAGACAGATAACTCTGAAACCAGTTGGTGACTGATTGAGAGAAGTATAGGTTATTGAGGACAGAGATGAGTTGTTTGTGTGGGACCATGTTGAATGCTTTAGATAGGTCTAGGAAAGTAGCAGTGGAGAGATAGCCATTGTTTTTATGCTGAAGGATAGTGTTAGTAAAGGAGAGTAATGCAGTGGCGGTGCTATGGTTTGGTCGTAAACCATGTTGAGTATTGGAAAGGTGGTTGTTAGTAAGGAGGTAGTCTGAGACCTGAGAGTGGAGTCATCTTTCTAGTATTTTGGAGAGTGGAGAGAGAATAGCTATGGGATGGTAATTGGTTAGTTCTGTGGAGTGGCCACCTTTCTGTAGGGGAATTATATGTGATACTTTCCATAGTGTGGGAACGTAACTTTCTGACAGAGATCGGTTAATCAAGATGGATACTGGGTAGGCTAGAGCATCAGCTGCAATTTGTAGGTATTCACTTGGGAGGTTGTCTGCTGATAATTTGGTGGGCTTAAGTTTAGTTAAGAGTTTTTTATGTTGGAGGCAGGAACAGGAGAAAAAGAGAAGACAGTGGGGAGATTACTAGTTGAAGGTGAGAGTTGGAGTGGAGGGGGGTTGTGTTGCCTAGATAGTGATAGTGTGGTTTGTGTGAAGTGCGTGTTGAATGAGGTAGCAATATTTTCGGAGGAGTGAGGGATGTTATAAGGAGGGGTACTGACTTTACCTGGGTGGAGGATGGAGTTTATGGAGGACCAGAACTGTTTGGGGTTGTGTTGGGAGGAGTCTAGGGCAGACTGGTAGTATTGGAATTTGTCTTGTTTTCTTAGCTTTTTGACTCCATTGCATAGTTCTAGGAATTTCTGTCTAGTTGAGGGGGGTTTTGGTTTTTGCGCCAGTGCTCCCAGGCTTTATCCCTGTGTTTCATTTCTGACTTAGTGGTTTTCTGTAACCATGGGGAGGGTTGTGCTTTGGTTCTGGAAAGTCTTATGGAGACATGGTAATTAAGGATGCCCAGGAAGGTAGTATTAAAGAATTCAACTGTGTCATCAAGACTGGGGTACTTTAGAGGATACCAGTTACATTCTTTGAGGAATGAGATGAATGTGAGTGGGTTAAAGTTTATTTTTTTACGTATTAGATGGTAGATGACAGGTTTAGCTTGGTATATGTGTTTTTTTGAGTAGCAATGTTGGGGAGTGATCACTGAGGCTATCCAATAAGCAGCCTGCTATATATGACTGGGGGCTCTTACTGACTAGTATCCAATCCAGGGTAGTGTGCTTGTTGGAGTTTTTATTTATCCTGGTTGGTGACTGGACTAGTTGGGTGAAGCCATGAAGGTTTAGATGATGGGTTGGATGGTTGCCAGAACAGGATTGCCAGTCAATATTGAAATCACCTAAAATTATAGTTTCTTCGGGGAGATGGTGGGTAGTCCAGCTGAGGAGGTTTTCTATTGGAGGGATGTTTTGGCTAGGTGGGAAGTAGCATCCAATTATGTTGATGGTTTTATTTTGGTTTATTTTGAGGTTGGTATATATTATTTCTTCACTGCCTATTTGTGGAGCTGATGATTTTAAGATCTGGATGTTTAGATGCTGTTTAAATAGTATAGCTATATCGCCTCCTTTCTTGTTTAGCCGGTCTACTCTTAGTATGCCTTAACTGTTAGGGAGGATTTGCTCAATGGTAATGTGAGAGTTTTAGCCAGGTTTCTGTCAGGATGACTATATCTGGGGAGTACAAGTCTATGCTGGCATGAAGCTCATGGACCTTTTTGGATATACTTCTAATATTTAGGCTTAGTAGGAGGACGTCACTTGGCTTTCTACTGGCTGTGATTTGGGAGAAGTTGTGGTTTCTAGTCTGATTATGAGGAGTGGGGTTGGAGATGGTGGGGCCAGGGTTGGGGTGGATGTCTCCACTTAGGGCTAGTTTTGATATGCATGAGATTATTAGTTTTCTCAGTTTTGTTTATTAGGGAAACTTTATGATTGTGCTCTGTGGGTAATAGGTATGATGGGAGGGTTACTATGTTAAGTTGTAGGGATGCTTTTTGTTTGAATAACATAGTTAATAGAATATGTGGGGGAGCATAGGGCTGGTTCTTGAGTTGGTGGGAGGAGAGCTGAGTGAGGGTCAGACATGAGTAGTGGTGTGAGTAGTAGTACAGTTATAGTGGTTGAGTGGCGGAATGATGGAGTTTTGGTAGGATGTAAGATATGCAAGGAGAGTGCATGCAGTGAGCATAGGTATGGTATGCTTATACATGTTAGCTGAGGAGGAGGGATAGTAGTGGGAAGATGGAGGAGGTAGTGTTGGGTTTAGTGCTGTGGGTGGTTGTTGGAAAGATGGGAGGGGTTTGCATGTATAATAAAGGTAGGACCACTAGGTAGGTATACATTTTCTGTACTGTTGCATGACTGGGCTGGGGTTATGTTTCTGACAACATATAATTTATGCATATCTGGCATTGCTTAGTGATAAATCATTTTGTGTATGGTGTGCATGGTCCTGGGTTCGAGCCTTGCAGATGCTGTTTATTTTGTTGCTGGCCAGAACACCGGCCATTGGAAACAGAGTGATTAAGGCACTTTAAAGTGTTTGTAAGTGGGTTTGCATGGGTTTACATGGTGGTAAGCACTGCTAACTTCCAGTCACAGTTTCTTACCCATCTTAGATTCTCGTTTGCTTAATCTGTGTCGGCACTGCCTACCCCCACACAAATGCACTTGCACAAGCTTTCTGGTGCTTGCATATGCTTACTACTGCTTATCTGTGCTTACATCTGCTTACTGCTGCCTTCTTCATTATGATACTGTCTCTTCACATTTGCATTTCCTGCAGTACTCCAGTTCATAAATATATGTTATTTAGCTGTTTTGCAATACAAATATTGCTTATACCATGCTTTGCCATGTAAAATAGACTGTGTTGCACTGGGACTCGAACTGGGGATGCCTGCTCGTTAGACAAATGCTCTGCCTACTACACTATTGCTGAGATGCTTCATTTGAATATGTCATCCTTGCTATCCTCTTCAGCTTTTTAGGCTGCTTTAACTGTAGCTGAGTAATGGGCACACCCGCGCACCTACAGTTAGCTGTACTCGGAGTTCTAGAAGACAATACAGGGGTTTCTTCTTTTAATTTTTATGTCCTGTTGCTGTTGTACACATGGGGAACTGTTGGTTGGGATACGTGGACACCTATGAGCGGTCTCACTCATTTATTTCCACTTTCTGCTGTTCAACATTGCAGGGGCGTGTTTATTCTCAGAGCTCTACTCTCAGGCATGCCCCCTGCACTCATACATGCTCCATGTAAGCCTGGGAGCTTGGGCTGAGTGCCTTCATTACTATGCATGGCTCACTGCCATCCTGCTCTTAAGCGGCCACTTCTGTGCAAGACTAAGCTAGCACTGCATGGAAGATTAGTAAATCCGGGTCATGTCTCCAGCTTATTTGGGGCATTAAAGATTTATGGGACTATCACCAGATGTAGTTCATATTTTTCCATCTTAGGGAATTGCAAAAAAGAATTAGGTATCTTGACAATCTTTCTGAACAGGTTTCATTGACACAGTCTTTTGGTCAGACTAATTCAAATGTTGTCCCAAACAAATTCCTATTACAGTCTAATAAGTCTTTTTCAGTGTCATTAATGGAAATAAATATTCATTTGGTAAATTCTTCAGCATATATATATATATATATAGATATAGATATAGATATATATATACATATGCATAGAGGTAAGTATTTGGTTAAGACATAGCTCTTCAGGATGTTTTTATTTCAACAAATACTGACTCAGTTTGTAGCGAATATAGTCCTCTGGACTTTTCAGTAATAGTTTTCTTCTAAAGCCTATTAAAAGTGGGCTCCACCATTCCCTGTTTCAAACATTAGATGTATATTCTTTACAATATCTTAAAGTTTTAACAGTGACAAACAACATTTTTTTTAGTGTACACAGTATTCTGGGTCATTTTATTCAAAAGTCCTACAGGGAAAAATTTATAAAGCCTAAAATGTTGGTTTCACTATAGAGTATGGAAATAAAAAATCATTATGTAAGAACATAGAATGGTTGAGAGGAGCCATCAAGATTTTACCCAAATGTAAATTAGGTGACTTGCTATTACCAATCACTGAAGTCCCTTCAAAGACTAGTTAAACTCTAACATCCCTTCTTTCTTTCCTGGCATCTACTTCCACCCCCATCCCCCTCAGTTAACCTTATTTATGAAATGCGTTTGACTCATTAAATTAGATCTGATTAAACTGAAGTAACAATGAAAGTGCTTATATAAATAAATGTCTGATCAATGAAACTGATACTCAGCTGATCACTTTGAACTGATTTTGAGGAATATCTAGGTTTTTATATACTAAGCGTGTTTGTGTAGTACTGGTCACTATACGTGTATAGTTTTTTCTGCTTGCTTCTATTGGAATACCACTTTCCCGTGGTTATTCTACTTGAAATTTGGACTGCATGAACTAAGACATGATAGAGCTCTCAGAATATGTGTCTGATGCAGGTACGAACCTAGTTTGATCAGCATTCTGCTATCACCAAGAACGATGCCACAATACAAACAAAAGATTATTGACTTCAGCAATTGGCTTAGTTGTGGGTGTCATTCTAAGGGACTGCAAAATATCTTAGCCTTTCTTTCTTTCTTTCTTTCTTTCTTTCTTTCTTTCTTTCTTTCTTTCTTTCTCTCTTTTTCTGTCTTTCTCTCATTCTCTCTATCTCTCTTTCTTCCTCTCTTAGTGACTAGCAGACACAATGTGAATATATTATATAGTTAATGGAGTGCCATAATTATGCTCCAATATCAGTTAATTTACATGCTAGATCAGCACTACTGTAGTGTGAGACCAAACCTTAACAACATTTAGAAGGGTGCTTAACAATTGTTAAGCACACCCTAGGTGCTATTAACATCACATCTAGCGCTAAAAGCTGACATTGCTGGCCAGTAAACAGCAGCAGCAGGACATGAAATGGCTTTGTTTCCATTTCAGCCTGCTGTCTGCTAAAGCACACCCAGTATTTTTGATTAAACTGCTTCTCTTAGACATGGACTACATAAGATATCAACCACTTTTCCTCTGCTTTACTGACTTTCAAAGCCAACACAACATGTCACATCACATTTTTTAATCTTACTTTTGACTAACAAGTAGTACATGAAGCAAATAAATCTCCATGCACTACAAAGAATTATGATTGGATCTGCAATTTTAACACTATTTATTATGTGTTCTGAACATGGATGCCACGATCCAACTCATAAGCTTTGCTCTCCAGGTGAATTTCATGGTATCCTTGTCTCAATCACATAATATATTCATTACAGAGACCTGATATAGCAATAACCCACGCCTGGGTGTGGGTAATGATTACCCAGTTGGCGTGGTTTGGTCCCGAGGCGGACCAAAACAAAGCCAACCGTGGTAAATACAGCATTACCCACACCCAGAAGTGGGTTATTGCTATTACACCATGACATTATTTAAGAAAAGAAACTATTACTTTTCTTAAATAATGGCATAGTAGAATGCCTGTTTACTGCTCTTCCGCAGATGTCTGGCATCCGCGGCAGTTCTGATGTACTGCGCGCAGTACATCAGAGTTGTGGGCAATGGAGAAAGCAAGATCTCCGTTGCTTTTTACTTTCGCTATGTTAAATGGGTTTAACATAGCGAGACAGTTTTAAAATAAGCAATGGAGATGTCTGTTGCTTATTTTAAAACTGTCTCGCTATGTTAAACCCATTTAACATAGCGAAACAGTAAAAAAAGCAACGGAGATCTTGCTTTCTCCGTTGCTTTTTTTTTTAAACCTGTCTCGCTATGTTAAATGGGTTTAGCATACTGAGACAGCTTTAAAATAAGCAAAAGAGATCTCCGTTACTTATTTTAAAGCTGTCTCGCTATGTTAAACCCATTTAACATAGCGAGACAGTGTTTTAAAAGTAGAGTTATACTAATGGAAAAAGGTCCGGGCGACCGGACCTTTTTCCATTAGTATAATTAGAAGTTATGTACTTACCATAACGTTCCATCTGAGTAGGTGAATTCATTTGTCTGCAACCTGTGGGTATGGATCCGATATCGGATCCGAACCGGCATGGTTTATCCAGCTATGGATCCGAGCTCCTAGCTCCTCCCCTCACCCATAATGCCCTGATCTCCCTACATGACCTCAGATTGAGTTTGCCCTGTATCAAATACCCTAATCAAAGGGTAAAACATTCTATGCAGGAAACTGACAAGGCCAGGGGGATAATGGTTGCAGACAAATGAATTCACCTACTCAGATGGAACGATATGGTAAGTACATATCTTCTAAATCTGAAGTTGGAGATTCATTTGTCAGCAACCTGTGGGACAGAGTCCCCAGCTACCTGAATCTTGGGCCGTCATGGAAGGATATTCGAGCACCGCAGAGCCAAAGGATGCTCTACCTCTAGACGTGATATCCAGCTTGTAATGAGAAATAAAGGTATGAGATGAAGCCCAAGTGGCTGCTGAACAAATGTCATCCAGAGGGATCCTAGCCTTAAAGGCTGCTGAGGTAGAAACAGACCGGGTTGAATGAGCATGGACTCCATCCGGTGCGGACCTCACGGAAGCTTGGTAAGCTAATAGAATACACTGGGAAATCCAGTGTGACAAGGAGACTTTGGAAATTGGTTTACCCAGATTGAATTTGGCAAAGGAAATGAACAATTGGTCGGATTGCCTGTGACCAGCTGTCCTGTTAAGATAAAAACGAAGCTGCCTGTGAACATCCAATGAATGCAGCTTGTACTCGCCTTTGTTCTGATATTTAGGAAAGAAAACGGGGAGGTTGATGGACTGATTAATGTTTGCTTCTGAAGCTACCTTAGGAAGAAAAGAGGGATTGATCCTGAGGTACGCACGGTCCGGATGGAAGATCAAGTAAGGCGGCTTCATGGACAGGGCTTGAAGTTCCGAAACTCTTTTGGCTGAAGTAATGGCTACTAAAAATGCAGTCTTAAGGGATAAGAATTTTAGATCTACTGTGGCCGCAGGCTCAAAGGGGGGGGCAGTCAAGGCCTGAAGAACCAAGGAAAGATCCCATGGTGGAACCGCCTGCTTGACAGGGGGTCTAAGTAGAAAGGTGCCTTTTAGGAAGATTTTACATAATTTGGCAGACATGAGAGGCCGAGAGTCATGACCAACATGATAATGCGACATGGCAGCTAGCTGAACTTTGACCGTGGAACTACTGGTGCCATCATTAAAAAGAGTGGTAAGGAAGTCTAGAACCAAGGGAAGAGGAACCGTGAAGGGATCTAGACCTTGCTGCTCCGCCCAAATGGAGAATCGCTTCCATTTACTGCGGTAAGTTTTACTGGTAGAGGGTTTATGCGCCGCTACCAGAATGGCCTTAACGGGAGACAAAATACCGGGAATCCTGATTAGGAGTGGAACTGGAGCAGCCAAGCAGTCAGCTTCAGGTTGTCCAGGTTGGGAGATGGTAGGTTCAATGGGTGTGATATCAGATCTGGTATGGGATCTAGAATCCAAGGTGGATTCACTGAGTGAGACCTTAGGTAAGGGAACCAGATCTGCCGAGGCCAGAATGGGGCTATGAGGATCATTCTGCACCCCAACCGAGAGGCTTTCTGAAGAACCTGGAGCATCATAGGCAGAGGGGGGTATGCGTAAAGAAGACCGGGAGGCCAAGCATGCACCAGAGTGTCTCTCGGGGAATCCCCTGGAGGAGGGATTAGAGTAAAAAAACTGTCACACTTGGTGTTTAAGGGAGAAGCAAAGAGATCGCTACAAGGAGTTCCCCACCGTGCGAAGATACGTTTTGCTACTTGAGCATTGAGAGACCACTCATACGGGGAGAGAATGGTGCGACTGAGCTTGTCCGGGAGGATGTTGGACCGACCCAGAATATGCATTGCGATAAGAAAGCGGTTGGTGGAGATCGCCCATTCCCACACTCTCATGGCTTCCCGACATAAAGGGTAAGACCTGGTTCCCCCCTGTTTGTTGATGTACCAGACCACCGACATGTTGTCTGACTGAATCGCAATTGTTCCCAGGGGAAGAAAGGCTTGAAGTGCTTGCAACGCCAAGAGCACGGCCCTCATCTCCAGAACATTGATATGCAGGGAGGTCTCTGAGTCGTTCCACGTGCCTTGGACCGTCCGTCCCACAAAATGCCCCCCCACCCGAGGCGAGATGCGTCCGTGGTCACTGTGGCAAGAGGGGGAGATGCACAAAAGGAGCGGCCTCCTTGGAGATCCTTGGAATGGAGCCACCACAAGAGAGACCGCTTACAAGCCTTGCTGATTGCAATGGGGTGATGCAGAGGGAAAGAAAGATAAGACCATTGTACTTGAAGTGTCCACTGAAGTACCTGCATGTTCAAGCAGGCGAGTGGGAGAAGAGAAATTGCTGCCGCCATGGACCCTAGTGCCCTCAGGACCAATTCCGCCGGAACTGAGCTGGAGTGGAAGATGGCCCGCACCTGGAGTCGTAGATTCCGAATTCTGTCAGTTGTGAGGAAGGCTCTTAACTTCCTCGTGTCTAACCTGGCACCTATGAATTCTATCAACTGAGTAGGGGCCAGGTTGGACTTTCCCACGTTTATTGTGATGCCTAGCCAGGGAGCTAGATGAAGAAAGGTGTCTCTTGCCAAGGATAGTCGATGCCTTGTTGGGGTGGTGAGAAGCCAGTCGTCCAGGTACGGAAAGGCCTGCACCCCCTGAAGCCTCAGGTGGGCCGCAACCACTGCTAGTACTTTGGTGAACACCCTGGGGGCTGTGGTGAGACCAAAGGGAAGGACCCTGAACTGGTAGTGACTGGCTCCCAGCCGGAAGCGAAGTAACCTCCTGGACCGTCTGTCCATTAGCATGTGGTAGTACGCATCCTTGAGGTCTATGGAGCACATCCAGTGATTCTCTCCCAGAAGGGGGAGGATAGATTGTAAAGTGACCATCCAGAACTTCTCCTTGGGAACTGCCAGGTTTAATAGGGACAGGTCTAAAATGGGTCTTAGGTCCCCCGTCTTTTTTGGCACTAAAAAAAACCTGGAGTAGAACCCTGATCTGATCTGGTCTGGGGGGATGGGCTGGATGGCTCTTTTCCTCAGCAGATAGCCAATTTCTGCTGAAGCGGCCTCCCTCTGATCGGGTGGAACGTCGGGGAGGGATTTTGGTTTTGGGACGTGAAGAAAAGGGATTTTGTATCCTCTGGATATAATACGGAGGACCCAGTGGTCTGATGTTATGGACTCCCATGCCGCTAGGTGCTCCAAAAAACGTCCCCCCGACTGCCTTCAGAGTGGAGCAGTCGGGCAACCCCTCAGGGTTGCTGTGCGGGTCACTCAGAGAAAGGTTCTCTTGACCCAAAATTCCTGGGAGCCCCTCTGCCCCTGGGGCGGCGTCTGCCCTGTCCTCCTCTGCCACGGAAGGACTGGTTGTCCGGAGCGGGTTGGGATTGCTGCGACTTCCGGAACCACATCTTCTTCTGGCCCTTTTGGTTCCTAGAGTAGGACCTCTGGGGCACAGAGAAGTGGACTCCGACGGCAGACAGTGTCTTCCCGTCCTTCTTGCTCTGGACCAAGGTGTCGCGAACCATCTTGCCAAAAAGGGCAGAACCATCAAAGAGGGCGTTTGCGAAAGACGCCTTGAAGGGCTCCGTGAAATCGCAATGGCAGAGCCAGGCCTGGCGTTTTGTGACTAGGCCTACTCCTGCAGCTCTAGCGGCTCCCTCAGTAGCATGGGAAAGCAACCGCATAGACGTATTTGTCACGGACCGAAGAGTGGCCATACGGGTGGAGTGCAAAAGTTTGTCCTCCTCCGACATGGACTCTGGGGGGGATGCAGCATATTCTTTGATAAGATCGCGCTGCATCCTAATAACATGTGCCAGATAGTTGAGCACCCTCACTGAGAAGGTCGCTGAACTAAACATTTGCTTCCCCAAGCGGTCCATCATCCGAGACTCCTTGCTCGGAGGATGGACTGAGGGACTCTCCTGGGCGAGTTCCCTCTTAGTGGCTGCTGCCGTCAACATGGCATCTACCGGGGGTCCCTTACTCCAGTGGGCACGGTCAGCAGGGGGGCTAAGGATCCTGTCTGGCCTTTTGGGAATTGGCTCCACGGTGTCTGGTTCCTTCCACGCCCTGGTGGTAATAAGGTCCACCAGGGGGTCGGCAGGAGGGGACACCCAAGAGGTAGACGGGCCCATTTCAAATGCCTCCAAGAACACGGACTCGTCCGAGGAAGACTTTGGAGCAGACCACCCACCTCTTATACGAAGCATTTCCATGATGTCTCCAAAGGAGACATCCTCGGGGGGTGATCTTGGGGAGCCTTCCCCTTCCTCCAAGTCCGTGTCTTCAGTTAAAGACTCGGGGGAGTCTATGTGCCTCCTTTTACATGTGTGCTTGTGAGGTTCCTCCTCGGGGGGGCTGTCCAAGGAGCCCTTGCAAGCAGTGTCTAGTTCCACAGGAACTGCTTGGGGCATTGAAATGGGCTGTCCCAGTGGCCGGGTGATGGAAGCCTGACCCAGAGCAGATGGAGTGCGGAACGGAGCCGAAGCAAGTGCAGGGGGGGGTCAGGAAGCCCTCAACAGAGCCCTCTCCACTACTTCAAAAGCCAAAGGGGAGCCGGCCTCGACCAAAGGATCCGACAGTTGGCTACCCCTCGGATCCGAGGAGTGGATCGGAGCCGGCGCCGAGCCCCTCGGATCCAAGGGACCAGTGCGCTCCGACACGGACGGCGCCGAAGGCACACTGAGTCCCTCGGATCTGAAACTCGGCACAAGGCTCCGAGAGGTCAGATCCGACACACTCGAGGGCAGGGTCGGATCCGAAGTAGCCAGTACTATCGGAGCCGACCCACCCCCGACTCCAAAGCTGCCTGGCTCCGAGCGCTCCAAACCCGGGTAGCAGGTCGGAGAAGGAGCTATGGGCTGAAAAAAGGGGTCGAGCTCCCCCCGGGGGGGGGGAGGCAGGAGCACTCCCATCTGCATCTGGGCCTGGATGAACCTTCGCATCATCCGGTCCAGATTGGCGTCTGAGAGACTATAGGTCGACCTCGAAGAGGCTACCGAGGTAGGCCTTGAGTACCACTTCGATAGCCTCGAAGGAGGTCGGGTCTCCTCCTCCTCAGGTCCCGGTGAAAAGGTTGGGGACCGGAACCGAGGAGGAGGAGAACCAGTAGCTAGAGAGGCCGGAGGAGAAGCCCGCTTAGCCGGCGGGGCTGAGACGGAGGTCTCGGCACGCCGCTTGTGGTGCTTCTCTCTCCGGTCCTTCTTCCTAGCTTCCCTCTCCTCCGAACCCGTAGAGGGAGTTTGAATCCTGGGAGGAGGAGCGGGAGCAGGTAGGGCAGGTACCGCAGGAGCGGTAACTACCAACGGGGCGGAGGCCGAAGCTGAGTCCGGGGGTAATAGTCCCGCCAAGACCAACTTCAACCTCCGCTCCTTCAATGCCCTGGGGATGAACCCTGCACAGATTGAACATCCAGAAGTGAGGTGCTCAACCCCAAGGCATCGAACGCACCGAGTGTGGCCATCCACAGGGGACAGCTTATGGCCACACTCGGAGCATTTCGAAAATATCGCCTTTGGGGCCTCAGACATTTTTTTTTTTTTTAAACAAAAAGAAAACTAACAAGTTAACAACCCAGTCACACTATAGGCCCCAAAGAAATCACGCGCACACAAACTACGCTACCAGCGAGGGGAGGGAATTACAAAAAAATAAGTAATTTAACCAAAAATTAGTTCAAATGGGTGAGAAACCTAAAACTTTCACACAAAAAACTATTTATTTGACAAAAATACCCTTAGTAAAATACTAAAATAGCACTTAGCTGAAGGAGCTCAAAGATCAAGCTGTCACCATGAACGTGGCAAACTAGATCTGAGGTCATGTAGGGAGAGCAGGGCATTATGGGTGAGGGGAGGAGCTAGGAGCTCGGATCCATAGCTGGATAAACCATGCCGGTTCGGATCCGATATCGGATCCATACCCACAGGTTGCTGACAAATGAATCTTCTACTTCAGATCTTGATTTTCAGTGTGCACGCTGGCCAATCAGCGTGCACGTTTTGGGGGGGTCATGGTATAATATAAACTTCTATGTTATGCATTCACTGCATCTGATATAATTCTGGAATATGAACAACCCAGACCAAATGTAATCGTACACAGCTTGTAAGACTATGAAAAAAATAACTTTGAAAAAGTCCTACATTTTTTAACAGCTAATTTAATTTAGAAATTGTCACAGCAGGAGGCATGTGACTGCAAGCATTCTAAGCTTGCCAAGAGTTTTAATTGTATGGAGTCTAGACTTGCATGCCATGCAAATAAATAATGAAATGTGCACAAATCTGGCAAACGTCTATGAAACGCACATAATGATAATTAAAGGAAATGAAACTGTGGTGTCAACAAGAATGAAATGGATTTAACTTTTGTGGAAAATTACTCCAGATATTTGTTTCCCTGATGTGAATTACCTGCAAAACAGTTAAGTCCAAACTATGAAGTAAAACATTTAGCTCTGACTTATATTCACTGTTTGCATATTGTCAGGTTTGACTGACTCACTTTGTGTTATTTTCCTCTACTAACTACTGACGACAGGTAGTTGTCTGAGCTGCATTTTGCTTCACAAGTTAGTTTGTACAAGACATTCAAAATAACTTTTAACCTTCACTTTTTTATTACTGATAAGAATAATGGTCCCTATACAATCCAGGCAGCAATGAATTTTAGTTGATCATGCTATGTTCTGTTTCGAATACATTTCCATTCTATTTCATAACATTTTTGGTCATACTTGAATAAGTCATCACGTCTGTAAACATTCATTTACCTGCTTTTGGGTTGTCCTGGTTTGTTGTATTTCCTCAACCTTATCATCATGTTTTAAAATATTTCCTGAACTGGGAGCAGCTGTTTATTTTTCATGTGTGGTAGGATGTTAACACAGACTGGGTCTTATCCTTCAGATAAGTATGTTATTCACATTTCCTCATAGCTATATTTGTTCTCAGAATGTATGAATCATTTCTAAAGCTTCTTCCTGTATTTAGAGATATCCTTCTTTAAGACATATTGTGACATTAGTAAACTCAAAAAGATTCTTGATGATTCATACCTACTGTTAGTAAGATCAGAATATGTACAAAGATAACAATACATTTCATGGGTTAGATGTAATGCTGTAAAGTTAAATGTAAACCATCTACAGTAACTAAATGATTGTGTGTGTGTGTGTGTGTGTGTGTGTGTGTGTGCGTGCGTGCGTGCGTGCGTGCGTGTGTGTGTGTGTGTGTGTATGAGTGGGTGTGTGTGTGTATTTGCATACTTTTATGTCTGTCTGTATGTACGTCTGTGTTTGCATGTGCACATTGATAATGCCTTCTGCATTTAACAGTGCCTTTGGCTCGAAGTTATAATAAAAGTTTTGAGAAAAGTTAATTATTGGAAAACAACTGAAAACTTTTTCAGTAGTTTCATCCTGTTTTAATGGAATCAAGGAATCATCTTCTATATAAGTACTGCAGCCCACCCTTTCCATGCATTTCTTACTTCCAGCATCATGTTTCTTATACAGCTGCACTTATGCACAGGGGACTACTGTGTACTTCATGTGCAGTACTGCTTTTCTGCATTAATTGTTCTTTATTTTCACAAGACTTTCTACTGAAGTTTTTATTGCCTTCTTATTGTGTTTATTTAAAAAGTGTTTCTTAAAATTACTCTTTACGTGTTATCCTAAAAATCTCACATCGTTGCTTTTTTTTCCATATGACTTAATTTATAGTTGCCTATGACTTTATTGTGTGTGAAGCAAACTCTGTATATGCAGGCAATCAAGCATACCACTATAACTTAAAATCAAAGCTGTATGTATCATTTTGTACTAATTTTACCCGACAATGCACATATATGGTCCTTTGGCCTTCCTTGAAGACTTCTGCTACATTCTGTACATCATTGCTTCAAACCTTATTCTAACTTTTACTGCTTCTAAATTACAATGTTGCTTTGCACACCTGGCATCACAAATCATATTACATACCATATGAAGCTATACCTGTGAAGCAATATTATGAAATGCCGTTATCTTTAACTTTCTAAATTTTGTTTTCTTGCACCAGTCTTGTTTCACAATCTTTAGTAATTATTTCAAAAGCTGAAATGAGTCGAATGTTATCTTTCTTGATTTATTGTAGTCAACATGTTTCCTTTTATGTGCTACCCATATGACTCTTTCGTGGCTTTCATAAGTAATGTTCCACTTTTAAACTCTGTTGCAATATATATATATATATATATATATATATATATATATATATATATATATATAAGCATGGCCACATACTTAGTAGGCCCACTGATTGTGCTACAGATTATGATATCATCTATAGAGTAGTAGACATAACACAACTCATCCTCTGGAAACTGATTTTTGAAGATACATAGCAGAACTAGGCTCCTTTTAATAATCTGTTCATCTACTCACTCTACTCAAGAGTTCATACCAGTGCATGCCAAACCCTCTGTCCTATTTAAGATTATAATTTCCCATGGCATAGCCCTTGCATATGGCTGTCTGGACTCTTATTCATGTGCATCATCTGTTACTTGTCTCTTTATATTAACTAGTTGCATCTTTTGCACCACAGAAATATCCACTATTATCAGTCTTAGATTTTCACTGATTTGGTTCAATACAAGAGCAAACAGAAGTGAACTATTTTTTGTAAACATGAATGCAGTAGGTTGCATGAAGCATGAAGGTAAATGGACCAATACATCCATATCACTCAGTCTGTAGATCAGATGAAAGCTTACTCTTTTCAAATCTCGTATGCATAACAGAAGAAAGATAGGTTTCATCTTTTTCTAGCCAGTACTATGCAGAAACCTCACATCATTCTTTCCAGTTAAAAATACAACATAAAGTTTCAAATTCTCAGTTCTGCCACAATGCTTTCTAATATATTTTAATATGGTACTCTAATTAATCTCACCCAAAGGAAACTGTTTTTCAATATTTTATTTTGTTGTGCACCATAAATACCCTTTAAGAGATGCACAATTAAACTTGTATCGCTCAGCCCCTTATTTCCATAGACAGCATTTACCTTTATTTTATAGATAAATCATAAACCTGATTTGCCGACGAAAAATCTAAATGAGTTTTGGCTACTGATAATAATGGACTAACTAGTGCACCAGAGAGCAAATAGTTTGAAATATGTGATATCCATTTAATACAGTTCTGTTAGAGGGGAATGTCAGCATCCTAATCCAGACTATTTATGACGGATTACAGTTTTTCCTGTTTTTTAACTGGCATGGTTGTTGTTGCAAACATTATGTGGTTTTCTCTGGTTTCTGTTTCATTTTTATTTTATTTATGGTGTTTTGTTGAAGTATGTCCTTACATGTTTATACGTGTGCTGGTATATGATTATTTTTGTTGCAGTGAGGTGCTGCCAATGTGGTGGGGCTGCATTTTTTTTCCTTGCAACTTGGATGCACTTTCTAATGACTGCGTGATTAGAGAGTTAGAATATTTCAATAGCATAATGGTAATTCAGGGGAAACATTGCTTTCTTTGAGGGGTTTGCAAAGAATGTGGCTTTCAGAATAATTTTTGATGACAGTGTTTCATTTGAAGAGGTTTCATATTTTCAGTTTTATAGTTTAGCAGTTCTGCTCAGGTCTAATAGCCAGCTGGAAAACCGACTCCAATACTTTATCAGAAAATGCAAATTCACCTATCAACATATCAAGTTTTTATTTATAAGTTGAAACTGGACTTTGATACCTAATGTGTAGTGGAAGTTTGTTCCAACATAGCACAACTGAAAAAGATGCAAATATCCTCCATCTAGCTGTTTTAATAACTGATAGATTAAGGAAGCCATTGTTTTCCCTTAAATTTTAGTCAATTTCTAAGAGGTTCAGACATAATAAAGATCCTAAAACCAGGTCAGAAAATAGATTTAAATCAATTATGATAACACAAATATATATATATATATATATATATATATATATATATATATATATATATATATATATATATATATATATACATATATATGTCACAGAGAATAACTCATGTCTTTGCTTACAAGAGTTCTATTTTATGAACTTCCTTTGATTAGTCACAAGATATAGTAGATCAGTCATGTTATAAGAGCAAAACAAAGAGTCATATTTCATATTTGATTTGACATAACAGATGTACATATCAGTTGTTACTGATGGTGCCTTTGTGGCAATGGGCCTGGAAAATAAAATGAAATTAATCTGGAACATGAGAGAGTGACAGCCTCTATCTTTGTTTTCAGCAACAGGGTTTGGAAAACCAAACCTGACTGTAGCAGTTTCTAATATAGTAAGTACAATCAATCATTACAGGTACTGCTTTCCTAACCTGTTAAATGGTTTGGAATATACCACTATAGTCTTTTGAAATAGAGATGAGAAAGGTTGTAGTAAAATAGTTAAAATTACATCTGACATTGTATAATAGGATATGTTAGAGATTATGATGGTACTGTGCATTTTTATCTCGGAGAGAAAACACCAGAGAAAGCAAATACATTGCTTACTTGCTGCCTTTTAGATTCCATAGTACACCACCATACTGCTGCGTGAGATACAGCAGAATAAGCCTGGTAATATTTATAATTATGGACCCACAACAATCTGTTGTTTTTTCTTTTCCTAAGGGAGAAACTTGCATAAAAATCTAAGAAATGCTGCAGGGTCACGAGAAGTGGTAATTCAAGAGGCCAATGCAGCCTGGCCATGAGGGGTCCAACTTTAGTGGATGAGGTGCTGAAATTCCAAACACATATTAAAAATAATAACCAAAAGAGATGATAGTCATGTCTCCCGAGGTTAGCACAAGTAAGAAAGATAATAAAAAGTTTCTCCAACCTACTAAGTCTTTCATTGGTAAATATAGCACATCTTGATTACTTATTTTAGTTCTGAGATTACAAAAGGGTGTCATTTTGCCATTCATAAAGAAAAATGAGGTTTGGTAACAAACCAATTTGTCCAGGGACATCTTCAGAGTGGGGTTAGATATATTAGTAGGAGTGAGGGGGGAAGAAAGGGTTAAATGGGAAGGAGGGATGATTGGGAGGAAATGAGGTTAGGGTAGGGAGAGGCTTAGGGGGTTTATGCAAGTGTAACTGGGTAAGGAACCACATTTTGTCATGAACTTTCTATTGCAAGTACAATGTCCTTGACAACCTGGGGGTAGGCCTCGGTTTGGTGGTGGTGCGAAGATGAGGAGTATACATTTTTTTTTTTTTTTTGGTTCTGCTATGAAATATGGTAGGACAGCTGGTGTGGGTGCTGTGAATGAGCGAGGAAGACTGTTTGCTGAGGTGTTGGTTTGGTAAGTGGGGGGGGGGGGTTGCAGGGTGCAGATTGCAAGTATGTCTGAATTTTGCATTTGTTTCACTTCCATGGCTGCATGTAGGGTTGGCACATGTGTCCTGCTTGGAGGCTACTGTTGAAAGGCGGGAAGTTTGACAGAAGGGTGTCTTCCTCTTCCTGGGTGCATGCATCTCAACTGTATAGCTTTTAACAGAATGTCCAGGTTTTAACTCATAATTTTCATCTGTTTCATAAAATCTTGGTTTTCTGGCAACAGGGCATTGAGGGCTGAAGTCAGAATAATGACAGGGAATTGAGTTTAATGGCAGAGAATTGAGTATTGAGAGCTGAAGTCAGAATAACAACAAGGAATTGAGTTTAGAGCCTTAGAATTGAGCTTCAGACTTCATCCCCTTCAGAAAAGACATGCTAGTGCAAAGCCTGTTACTCTATCAGCTTCCCAACTTTATAAGGGCAGTCCCTATTTTGGGCCACTGTTCTCCATTATTTATGGCTTTGTCCAGATTCTTGCTCTAAGAGGTTGAGAGGTATTTCACGGGCTTTGTCTCATGTGACTGGCAGTTGGGGGAGATGTGGAGGTGGAGCATGCATTTTGGTGGCTGGGATGTCTGGACTTCACCTCACAGTTTTTGTTTAATTAAGAACTTGGTGGTTAGAGACTTTCTATCATATATCAATATTTGTGCAGACTTATGGGGCTGATGTATTTTAACCGTATGTAAAGCTACAGCAAAAGAAAAGTTAGAAAGGGATATAATAAAAAAAATATAGAAAAAAGAAACCCTTTCTCTAGACAAAGTAATCATTGGTGGTGATGGATGGGATGGCACTGAAGAGTTTTCTCAACAGTGCAGACTTCACAGGATGTGCAGATTTCATCACACATTTAAGTTGGTTGTCCTACGTTTGGATTTAGCAGATTGGTTGTGAGTCACTCAGACTAAGGTTGGGAATTCCAGGGTGTGCCTCGCTTGTTTCTGCTGTGGGCGGGAAAGTGGTGTGTGTGCTGGGTTCAGAGTGTGAGAGGGAGGAGCTAAGAGACTCAAAAGCAGAGCTAGTTTTCCAAAGAAAAGGGAGGGTGTTTTACTTAATTTGTAGCTTCTCAGTAGCAAGCCTTGGAGTGCCAGCTTTGGTTGCCCATTGGTTGGAACATTGTGCAGATTTCTTGGCCGAGTTTCTATTTTCTTTCTCACTCGGTGGGGCATCTCAGTGGAGGTGGAAATGTCCCTCTCAGTTATGTTGAGAGTCACAGAGGGTCCTGATTGTTACCTCGGAGTTTCAGTGGTCCTTCATGGAGTTGCTGCTGTGGCTATCACTGGGATGGCTTTTTTTCTCCAATTGTGTTTCAGACTTCATGCAGGTAGGTACTGTGGGCAGGTTCCTCAGCCCATTGGTTGGGCTTTGTGCAAGTTTGTTGGTTTTTGAGGTTTTCGCTGGGAGGTGCGGGCACACTTGCAGTTACTTACTGGTGAAAGCTTCTACTCAGATAGGTTCATATAGACCTATCTCCATTTTAAAACATGATCACAGTATTGCAACTGCTGACCTAACAAAATATCTGGCAAGATGTTTGGATGCTGAGAAAGCAGTTGGGTTTTGGGTGGATGCACATTACCTGTCTCAATGAGAAATTTGAGGAATTCCAAGCTTTGATTTGCACTGCAAGGCAACTAGGCTTAAAATGCTTCATAGTTTATTAGTAAAAGATAATCAAACAGTCTAGAAGTATATCCTTCTTAAAGACTTAAGTACTATGCACTTTTTGCTTACTATAATACAGGTCAACAGAATTCACAAGTTCTTGGGTATGTGTCAGGGCTGGTATACTGGAAGCACCTCCTTAAAATAGAAAATCAGTATCTTGAATATTTTTACAACTGTTTGCTGGGAGAAGACTTTACAAGGCTTTCAAAGAGCTAATAAAGGAAGTAAAAAAAAAAAAAAACAATCTAGCATCGGTGGAACAAGCAGATTAGCCAGTTTGGATAAGATGACTTATGGTGTTTAGGAACTTATTCACATAAGACAACTATAAAGTTGGTAAAATTAAGTGGTTCTGTGGGAGCAAATGAACCAATAAATTCAGGAAGGGGGAAGAAGAAAGGGAGGGATTTGTAGACATGTATAACAGGTGCTGGAGTGGACTTAGGTTGAGACATACCTCATTACTGTACAGAATTTCATAGAATGTTCAGATTACTGCCTTATGTTTTGATCTGATTCTCATCAAATTGTGATTGCCTAGAAAATCATTGTCAAATTGGGTGGATTGAAGTATGACAGACATTTGAGTTGCATGCTTAATACCCTTCACGTTCATGGGAATGCTACCTGTTGTCCCTAGTTTTTGGGCCTTTGTCATCTGATTATTTAGGGCTTTGCCCAGATTCTTGTTCTACCAGACTGAGAGTATCTGCACAAAAGTTTTTATGAGTGGTGGGTGAATGTGCTAACACCATTTGTATGCTAAGCAGACCTTTTCCAGTAGCATCTTACTTCTCATGCACACATTTCCGCAGGAGGAAGAAGCACACTGAGAATGCCCAGGTCTTTTTCTCATAAGAGAAAGGGCTTCCAGTTCTGATTTTACTTTTAGAAGGGATGGTCAAATTGTTGTTGCTGGGATTGACTTCTATGGTGTACTGACATTCTAGCTTCATCCATTGACTTGGGTCCGCTCAAAATGTTTCTAGCTGGGATTTTCGGGTATGAGGTACTGAAATTCTAGCTTCACATACGACTGGTTGCTTGTTCAAGTCAAACAGCCATTTCATCATTGATGAAGCATGGTTGGTGGGTGCATAGTACTACTCCAGTTGGTAAAGAAGTTAGATACATGGTCACATGCTGTGGAATGATGCTATGTTACTTTAGATGTAATTATAAAATTGTATAGGTCTGACAAGCAAAGGACTCGAAGATACCATAGGGGAAAGGAGATTAGTTTTTAGCTATGTGGGAAGGTGTCGTTTAAGTGGTACTTGCTACTGCACACCATGAAAGGTACGTTATTTGTGAGTTATTTGGTACTACTGCTAGAGAATATCAGGCATTAGTGTTCAAGTGTGAGCTCTTGATTCACCCGGACTGCTTAGCTATAAGTTTATAAGAACACACACACACACACACACACACACACACACACACACACACACACATGCACAAAAAAAAACCCCTAGCTGGGCCTTTGGTCACAGGTACTTGAGGGCTGCAATTTATCGGGTGAAAAGTGAGTGTGTTTTCACAGGTGGGAGGCCCCACAGAGACTGCCGGGTAAGTGTGCATGCGTTCTGTGTTTTAACAGCCATATGCAAGGGTTTTGGTAGGCTTAGCTTTTCATCAGGGTCTTGGAGGTGGCACTGGAAGGTAGATTTTTTCAGGACATTCAGAGGGTTGGGTAGGTTGTTGTTAATGTATTTCAGATGATTTACACTTGTTTTTTCATTGCAGATGGTGCTCCTTCCATAGGGGTTCAGATATTGGAGTGCTATGCAATGAGATCCAGATGGTCTCAGCACTGACTTTGTAGTGGTTGGTGGTCCGAAGGAGGTGGTCTCATCAGGATGGATGTTGCTGCAAAGGGGTTTTGGTTGCTGAAGCTTCAAGGAGTGAGGTCACAGGTAGTGATACATTTTATCTCCTAATTCTGGTGAGTGACTGTTGGTGTGGTATGAGAGTGCTGCAGGGACTATTAAGGATGTGATATGGCAGGGGATTGGTGTAGCTGGTGTTTAGGTTTAATTATGGGGATTTTGGGGTTATCCACAGATGGGGTACAGTTATAACTGCGATTGGGTTAGAGTTTGGGAGCTTGATGACTGAGTAGTTAGTCAAGCCCTGAGGGCAGTGAAAGGGGTCTTTTCATCTTTGTGTTTGGGATATAGGGTTGGAAGGGGGTAGTACTAGGATATTTTAATTAACTGATGTGGTTGGGATTAGTTTGATGGCATCAGGCATTTCAAATAGTTAGTAAGGTTGAGGTTGTAGAGGTTCATATATACATGTGAACTGACTTATGCATGTTGGATTTCAGTAGATTGGGTTCCATGTAGATGGGGGTGGGTTGGTTGGCATTGACAGAGTGGTTAGATTTGGGATGCAGGGCTTTGGGGCTCCTGTTATAAGGAAGGCATATGGTAGAGCATTGCCACAGAGATGCAAAGGTAAGACATGGAAAGAAAAGCTTCAAGGGGGGAGTCAAGCCTGAAGTTGCAGTTCGGCCAGTTTGCTTGGTGAGGGTTAACAAGTGGGTACATTGTTTACCATAGGGTGCCTTGGGATGGGTGTCAGGTTTTTCATGGGTATTAGTATTTGTTATAAATGTGGCAGGAGGTGTTGTGTTAGGGAACATAATCGGGGGGGGCTGTTGGATGTGTGGAAGGAAGAATGACTGGGGGGATATAGAAGATAGGTTTCGTTGTGGGGGTTGGTTTGGGAAATGGAGGTTCAGGGGATTACAGTTTTATGTGGCATTTGATATGATGGATGTATTTCTGTCATTTTCAGGGTGGTTGGCTGGTCAGCAGTTTAGCCTGGTTATTATGTTTTTCGGTTTATACTGCATAACTGGATTTTGAAAGGAAATGTCAATTTTGTTACATACATTGGAGGGAATTCGGGTTGCAGCTAGGCATGATGGTAGGAATTGCCTTTGCACGGTTTCACGTAGCATTGGGTTTAAGGTTTTGGGTTGCCTTTGGCTGGTATTGTTCTGGGAGTCTTTATGTACTACTGGTAGTTAGTGGAAATGAGAGTTTATTTAAGGTACAGAATTTATACAAAGTTGTGGCTATTTCAGTATTGGAGGGGGATCATTGGATTATTTTAAGCATTTAGTCAATTGGGGGCTTGTGGTATTTATATGGCAGGGTGCTGGGTTTATGACAGGGATCTATTTTGGTTTCGGGTGGATTCTGCATACCGAATGATTGGTTTAGTCCTCCTGTTAGGATGGTTAGGTCTGCAAATTTTTGTAAGAGGGAGGGGGATCAGCCTGGTCAGGCTGGTGGGCAGATAAGAGAGACAGATGTGCCCTCTTCTGTTCCCCCTCTGGTATTTGGATGTTCATTTCAATAAGTTGGAAAGGAAAGTGTTATTTGGTGGTGGCTTGACAATTAAGCAAGTGGAGGTAAGGATGCTGCTTATTTGGTTGGATATTAACTCAATGATAGTAAATGAATTGAGTGGTGGGACACTGCTTCGTAAGTTAAATAAGTGTGTGGAGCTAAGGACACTGTTTATTTGGTTGGATGTTAACTCAATGATAGTAAATGAAGTGAGTGGTGGGATGCTGCTTCATAAGTAAGCGAGTGGAGGTATGGACACTGCTAACTGGGTCAGGATGAGCAAGGTCATGCTGTCCTGATTAACATTACATGGATGTTGATGTTGGAATTCAGTCAGCTATACTGTTTCTGTTGTAGTTTAATAAATATTGGCTAACAAAGCCATGCTTATGGAAGTTTAATAAAGATCGTCAAATGTAATTTGGTGTGATGTGTTTATTGAAGGAGACCAGGGCAACCATTCTTTGCATCATAAAAAAAAAAATTTATTTACTTTTGTTCCTGTGAAGAGCAAAAAATCATCACTATCACTTAGGAGTATTCTTCCCATATTTAGTATATCTTCCAGCGTGGGCAAACCGTCTCCTTTTCAACATTGTTCTCTGTACACTACAGTACTATTATTTTCATCGCACTGTTAAGTGCATGCGTCTAAGAGAAAATGCAATTCAAATTATGATAAACACTATAAAGTACATACTGCATATTTTAAAAACTGTATTTACAGAACTGAGAATTTATCCTTTGCTTATCTATGTACATTTGAAGTCCGTCTTTCTACTGGTATCCCTCATCATGGAGGACTGGATGCAGTTAAGTACATTCTAGTAACATCTGAACTATCTACAGGGGAATTTAATGATATTTTGATTTTCATGTTGGAACATTTATTGACTAAAAATATTTTTTTTTATTATGGAAAGAAGTGATTTTTTACAAGTGAGTGGTATAGCTATAGGAGTGGCCTTTCACCAATATATACTGATATTTTTATGGGACATTTGGAAAGCAGTTTTATTTTACATGATCAATATAAACAATCCCTGGGATTCAATAAACTCTGTGAAGGCTTCACTTCACATGAAGCCTACATGGAGTTTACATGTGTGCACAGTGATGAGCGGTGAGACTCAGCGCTCATTGCATCTTCATGCTGCTCACCAGGTTTAAACATAAATTAGCAAGGTTTCATGGCTGGCAACAAAATCGTGTAAGCAAACATGGGTAGTACTCCTGCTTAAATTAGAGCACTGAAGGTTGCAATGAATGCCATAGTGATCATATAGCTCCTAATCTGTTAGTGAAAGACATCTGGGCAAAGGCCAACATAATAGGGGACAATCACCCAGAAATAGGGACATATTTGATAATATTTGGCCTATAGATATGTGCTAGAATAATCAGGGGTTTGTGTTAAGATGCATGTCCTGAAGGATATGAAGTCTGAAACTCAAATGTATGTAATTATTGAGTCACATCAGTTCTGAGATCATCCCAGTGGTATGGCAGAAAACCGCAAGTTTGATAATGAATGCACAAAAAGATATATATAGCAAAAATCTGGACATTCTCTGAAAATCTGGTTCGTTGAGAGGTATGAATGTTAAGTATGGTCTAAACACAGTGCAGGACAGTGAATCTACAGTGCAGAGTATTGTGAAATCCTATTCCTGGCATTCTGTACTGAAGTTGTGTAAATGATCTGCAAGGGTACATGGACTGCCATGTAAAATAAACACTCAAGGGAAGTGTGTGTATTGAATAAGGACACACAGATGAATTGTAGGAATGACCACAGGGAAGGAGGACAGGTGAAACACCTTAATGTACAGCAGATGAGGGCATGTCAATGGAAGACAATTGTATCAGCAACACCAATCATATATCAATATTGTACAGTAGGGCCTGGACAGTGAACATGCGTATTATGTGACTGTTACACAAAGTGACATAACAATGGGAAGGATATCTGTGTAAGATAAGTATCTTTACATGAATAATGCAGAGGACATCTTTCAGGAATATGACATACACTTGGGGTAGGGAAAATATTGTGAAGCTGTGCAAACTGATTTGCCTGAATATGACTGTAATCCCAACAGAGGTCTCCAGCAAGTGGGGTACAAGTGAAAGCTCATGGACAATAATAAAAGAAGCAACCACAATCATGGACAATATCAGAATAATACCACCAGTAATCCCATGCCTCTGACATAATATATGTGATTTAGAGTGATCAGAGATGATTCTGCACAAACACACTTGTACAACTATTACGATATACCAATACACTCTATGGGGGTAATCACAAACACTGTCTGCTGCAGGTGTCAGGAGGAACACTGCTATACCTGTATGTGACATTATGAGCAATACAGGCTAGTTGACTAGTGTGTATAGCATATGTGTATATATATATTACATCCACAGTGGTGCAGCGGTAGCATTGTTGCCTCACAGCAAAAGGTTCTCCCGTTCGATTCTGGGCTGGAGTATGGGGAGTGCCTTCTGTGTGGAGTCTGCATGTCCTCCCCGCAGTTTGGTGGGCATTCGAAAGACATGCATAAATGGGTGTGCCTTCGCTGACAGTTGAACGTCGAGCTGGCACCTCGACGTTCGTGAAAATCTACTGCCAATCATTAGCGGACCGGAGTTCCACTGTGGCGACCCCTAACCGGGAAAAGCCAAAAGACAACAACAAATATATATATATATATATATATATATATATATATATATAATATATAGATATAGATAGCTATATATATATATATATATATATATATATATATATATATATATATATGTGTGTGTGTGTGTGTGTGTGTGTGTGTGTGTGTGTGTGTATATGACACAGCCCACACTGTCACTAGTGTTATTCATTATTCATATCATTAATGTTATCAAACACCTATGTATGTACTGTGTGCATCACCAGAACAGATATCACACATGCATCTGGTGTAACAACTTGATGGGAGTTTTGCACCATCAGACAGTAATGTTCATACCACAGAAAGAATACCTAGGTATGGCCAATAAGCTGTGTGTCAACTCACTGTGACAAAGGTGCTACACGTGGAAGACGTGTAGGGAGGTAGATGAAGAAGGGTGCATTGTACTCAGTTATTGATGTGATGAAGGCTGGGAACTATAGAGATATTATGGACTCTGATGTGGATGTCCTTCACATACTCAGTACTTGTGTTACATACAAGGGAGTAGTCAGCACTGTGACCACATTTTGTTGGATGTTCCACTTACCATCTACCCCACAGGTCACAGGTCACATACCTATTAGTCTGATTATAGGGTTTGATGTCCACATTATATGGGGGTTGTGTGTTTGTTTTCCTGATGTAACAAATGTTCACGTTTTCTTGTCATTGCAGGTGTTCTCATGGCTGTGGCAGCAATCTTTGATGTGTGCTGATACTGTCTGCATTATACTAATATCCCAAATGGAGTCAATGATTGCACACAATCTGTAGTCCTTCAGGCAGCTGTTTAGACACAGGATATGTATGTCACCTGTAATGCCCATTACTTAAATAATGGACAGGAAAGGGCCTAGCAGACAGCCCTGATGTACAGACCTGATCACTGGACCAGACACTTCACACATTTTGACATAGTTAGATGCCATGTATGTGATCACTGGTCTACCCACTTGGAGATATAGCTGTTTATGGCCACATCTGACAGTGTTGATTGAATATCTCAGTTTGGATTTATGTCAAATGCCTTGGCCTTGTCATGTTCAACACAATGATAGTGTTGTGATTGTGCATGCCCTCAATGACCTCTTTGAGAACATCTATCAGATGTAACAGAGATAATGTAGCATTAACAACTCATACAAATCTGCTGCACATAGCCGGGATATTACTAGCATCCATTTAGGAAAGGTACATGATGACATGATGGTCTACCACACAGTTGCGGGGAGTCAGGGTGTATCTAAACATGCATGCATCAGGTGCTGTCCCCCCAACTCAGATGGATGCATGTTGATGTGCACCCTTCTACGGGAACATAACCCATGTGGAGAGTGTGCTGGAATGTGTATTCAACCATATCAGGAATGTGTATGTGCTGAGTAACATCATAGTCAATCCATAGCCGATCTGTGATGTCACAGCCCTTTGATTCTCTGTCATAGGCCTGGATGAATGTAAGACAGTGCATACTGCCTATCTTGATCTAGCCTACAGTTTTGACACAACCCCCCCCCAACTCAGGTAACATTGAGAAACTCTCCCAGCTGGGGACTAACCCTTACATCACTAGACGGGTAATCAATCAGCTCACTGACAGAACTCATACTGTGAAAGTTGGTAAATCAACCTGCACCAGTAGTGCTATTACCACTGGCAAACCCCAGGGATCTATGCTTGGTCCCTCACTATTTGGACTCTGTTTCCTGACAGTTCAGGCTAAAGTATATGGCCTTTGTCTTACCAAGTTTGCTGATTCTTGCATATTGGGTGCAATCATTGAGTCTACCAATGATGATAGCATACTGCAGGAGGAGCTAACAAAGACAAATGATTGGTAATAATGTCACACAACCTACAAATAACTGCAGAAATGTGTCTTTATTTTGTCTTTCTGAAAAGTAGAATTCCATGCTAATTAAAACTTTGAGAACCATCCTGCTATGCTGAAGCCCAGTGATGCAAGCACTGGGAATGCATGTAGATAGCAATCTGAACTTCAGCCACCAAGTGCACATCATAAGTCATGCCATCATATTCAGATTTTAGGATTGCATGACAGCACTGCACTTGAACCTCATCAGAACACTACAATGGTCTCTTTTACATGTATCTCACCAGACACATGCAGCAGCTGGAGAAACCACAGGGTTTCTCACCAAGAAAACACAAGACTTGCATGCCATGCCATTATGTATGTGGAGAGACTGAAAGTCATGTCACTGTAATCTGTATCATATAGGATGAGGTGACTTCTGCCTGGCCTCCAGGCCAGTCTCTGACCTGCCCTGGTGGGAATAGTTCATATCCACAAATCAGATAATGCTGATGACATCAACGGTGTCTGTTGAGGAGAATATGGTAATAACAGTGTCCCACATGTTGGTATAAAATGCTCACTGTAATGACAAGCAAGATCACAAGCATGCACAAACACAGCCCTTAGTTGACTGCAGTGAGAATAGAACTCCTACCTATCTAATTGCACATACTACAGCTTTCTGTATTTAAGGAAAATGCCATGGCTCAAGTCCCACTTGGAATGTCTCACACAACACTTTATAGCTGATGATGTCACCAGTGTCTGTTGAGAAGAATATGATAATAACAGTGTCTCACATGCTGGTGTAAAAGCCTCTCTGTAATGTCAAACAAGAGCACAAACACACACACACACACACACACACACACACACACACACACACACACACACACACACACACACATGCACACATGCACACACACACACACACACACACACACACACACACACACACACACACACACACACACACACACACACACACACATATATATTGAGAGCAGAACCACTACCTATCTAAGTACACAGACTGCAGTACTTTAAGTCAGCACCACAGCACAGTGTAACTTTTATAAGACTGCAGGTCAAAGTATAGTGGATGATATCAGCAGGGTTTGTTGGAGAGATGCTACGAGGACTGCATAGGTTCATAGCTTCATATGCTCATAGGAGGTTACTAGCCTAATGGCTCTAGGGTGTTTATAAGCCTTGCCATGTAAAAACACAAGTACCTTTATTGAGCATAGTTAGATGGTTGTTGTTAGCAGAGCAATTTTGTGATCAGCACTGATTGTCCTTTTCCATTAGGGTCATAGGTACCACCCCAGGGGTGAATTTCAAATCCCCCATCCAGTTGTCAAGGTTACACTTGAATAAAGTCACTGAAGAGCACTGCTTCACATGCAGTGTGAGCCTATTACAGAGGAGTGGCAATCACTGGGAGATGTATCTGTCATGTTCTGTTTATGTCACAGGCTAGGTTGAGATCCCGGGAGCAAGTTATCCTTGTCCCATTTGATTTGCAGATGCCCAGCATTTCCATTAGGGCAGGATTTGAGATGCCTCTGTAGGCCAGGCATAGGTCACCTCTTAGCAGCCTGTGTGATACTGAGTTCAGTGGCAGGTTTTTCAGTCTTTTTATGTATGCTATATTTTGGAGACCCAGGATTCTCCCAGTTACAAACCTCTGTGTTTTCTCCAATTGCTGCAGGTGTCCAGTGAGGTACAAAAAAAAGAGAGCATTGTACTCAATTAGTGGTACAGCAGAGTTACAACCTCCCTGATCTTGGATGTGATGGCATTATTTATGAGGTGTGCAATGTAGAATGTGTGTGTCTCACCACTACAGACACAAGTGATTGAAGTGTAGATTTCTATCAATGTGTGTATCCAATTCTTGCAACACTGGGTTTGAGCTTAGAGGGGTGTTATGTATATCATAATTAGCTGAGGTACTTTATTCCCAAAGGGGACAATGAGGCATTTTTTGTTTTAAGGTTTAGCCCATGTGTTTTGCACCAACCATTAGCTGTGTCAGTACCGTTCGGCAATATGTTAACATAGTTGGGGACTCTATATGTCTGCATCCAGTTGACAGTCATCTGCAAACTTGTCTAGCCACAGGCCATCTACCTTTGCATGGACTTCAGAGAAATAGCTTCCAAACAGTTGAGGGCCAGAAAAGATCCCTGTGGTATTTCACTGGTAGGTGATCTAGTGGTGGCGGTGCAGTGCCCACCTTTGACTTTGTGTGTTCTGTCAGTAAGCCAGTCGGATATCCATCTAGTATTGTATGGGTTAATTCCCAGATGGGAGATTTTCTCTATGATACCTGAATGTGGATAGTGTCAGAGGCCTTGGATAACTCAATCTAGGCGGGATGTCCTGCTATCCCTCATCCAGGTCTTTGGAGTCAGTATAAAAGAAGTCCACTAGGTTTAATAAGCAATATCTACTAAATGGGTCGAGTCAAGTGTATTAAAGGCCACCTATTTCTCTGTGGATAAAGTCTATGCTGATTCCTTCCCTAGACTTGCAGATAAGGTTGTTTAGGCTTATGGGTCAATAGTTCTAGTTCTGTATGTTAGTAGATTAATGTGCATTGCATACCATACAACATTTGATATTAATTTCTGTAGTGTAGGTGATATATATGTGGAAAAAGTAACGAAACACTAAGGTTGCAGTGCTTGGGGGGAAGCAACACATGGCAGTATTGTACATATGTGATATATTGTTAGATACGGCCTTAATTTTGCTATGCTTCCACATGTAATTTCATGTCACAGACAGGAAATGGACAGTAAACAGCAATAATACATAATGATATTTATCCAAAGTAACAGAAACACCAGCAGTACCACAGCAAAAGAGTTTATTCAGTAGTAAGTGCTTTCAGGGATCCAACCCCTTCATCAGACAACATTCAAAATCAATCTACCAAATTAATAATTGCTTCAATTAACAGACAATCTGCTTTTGAATTTTTAATGATATTTACTTTTCCATAGCACAGTGAGCGGTTGTTTGTGCGATGGCTGGCAAAGTGTTTGCACATGTGAGATACAAATTTTGAATACTTTCCATGTTTGCACATAGTTAAGCAGTGCACAAACATGAGCAGCATTGCAAAACGTCTGAGAGTTAGTGCTGAGTCTATGAAACACACCTGCTGCTTAACTGACTCTGTGGCAGTAGATGCAAATGTATTGACACATTTCTTTTTGAGCCCAGATGATACTGGGTTGGAATCCAGGTGTATATAATACTTTTAAAGAATTTTAAATAAACAGTGATAATGCAATGGCATTAATTTTTTATAGTACATGTGTTGCTGTGTGTTGGTATAGCCCAGTGGGTTTAAGTGGCATTGAGTGGAGATAACCACAGCATTGTACCACCATACACCATTGCTGCACATTGGTGCATGATGAGAGACTTCTCAAAATATATTGTCCAAAAAGTGAAGGGATCCATTGCTTTTTCTGATACTTATGTGTGTTGCATGTGATTCTATTTTTTGATCAGATTAAGGATGTTAAAATGGGGTAGATAAGAAAGTGGTGGAATGGGGAGAACAAAGGGAAAGCAATACAGGAATGTGCAGGAGGGAGGTAGGAAAGAACCATAGCTATCTATTTCTTTAACAGTGTAAATTGAAAATATGTGCAGGATATTAACTGAAGTTGGACTGTCACCCCCACAAAGAGGGGAGACAACAGCACAACCATGTTGTATATCCAATTGGACCAAGTCAAGTGTGCCAACAAGACATGTGTGCAAAATGGAGAGCTATGTATGGGATGATTTTTTTTTGTGAGACTGGTGCCCATTTCTTATTTTCATTCAGTAAGAGAGGACTACTGGGTAAGGGATGTAGGTATGTGTGGGTCAGGTAAGTTGGGTAGGTGAGGAAGCAAATGCAAACAAACAAAATAAACAAGACAAGAGACAGGAACAGTGAGGGACAAAAAATGTTGGTGGACACCATAATTGGGGTGATGGAAGGGACAATCTAGGCTCATGCCCATCAAGCTTGGAGACAGTGAGAATTTAGTCCTCACCCACTCGACTGTCATCACTGTCCCCTTACTCCTCTGGTGGCTGGAGTGCATGATGTCTTCCCCTCCTACAGACCATGAGTGAGAGCAGCCGCTCCATTCAGCATAGGTGTACACCAGTGCTACAGTTCATAACTCTATGCACCACCCCTGACAACTCCCTGTGGGTGACAACTCCACCATTGCTCCCAGAGGTACCAATGCAAGAGCTTCTGAGGCAGTACTAACTGAGGCAGAGGTAGTGCAGGAACACCAGAGGCAGTGCTGCCAGGTTGGCTCCCAGATGTGCTGGGCATTGGTGCTGGAGCCGGTGGAGCAGGGGCAGGCTGATCCACTGAGGCTGGCCTACCTCACTGTGCTGCATAGTATTTAGTGATGTGGTACAGACGAATGATATGGAGACATTCTGATGACACATAATAGAAAATAAAACAAGAGACATAAGGGTTGGGCTGAGAGAAAGAGATAAAATTAGTACCACCATATGTGACATACGATGCATTAATACAATTATGCAACTCTTCTATCTGAAGTATTACATTTTAGTATATGTCCTAACAGATACACAGTATTTACAGATTGCTGAACTTAATCCTTGAAATGTGCATATATTGCACATATGCATGTTCCAGTTATACAGATTACAGTTTACAGCAGGGTGTCTGTGTCACTGTTGTAATGTGTCTAATTTAATGTAAATATTATTGAAAAAATAACAGTACTGTATAAATTGTGAATCGTGGTATTTGAACCCACAACCTCTAACTACAGTCTAATATTGGACCCTTACAATTGGTTTATGCTACAGACCAATGCATGCATACTTGCTTTTAAAGTTGAGATATGCATGCTTAATTTGATACACCTCTATAAAAGATGAAAAAAGCCATCTTTAACTTTAGTGCTACAATAACTCTTCTCATCTGCTGCATAGATACTACTTGCTTCCCTCAGTTTCTCTAATTGAGAAACATGAGCCTGTCAATTGAATTCATATTAGCTGGGAGCTGAGGAAAGAACAAAACAGAAGAGCAGAGCATTATGCATACCAGTCTTGCCTGTATTTAGCTTTCTAAATTTTACAAGTACTCTCTTATTGTGATACTAAGACAGCTGTTGGATGTCAGCAGTCTCCAATTCCTGCAACCAACAGTTGACAGTATTCCTTTTTCTCCTGTGTTTGTCATTAAAATGATGCCTACAATCCTCTCCAGTGTGTAGAATACCAGTGACACTGGATACATCCTGGGCCAAACTAATCCACATCTCAGACTTGTACTGGGAGCCAGAATAGTCTCCCTGCAGAAGCCTTTGGCTGTGGTGCTTTACCAGATGTTCAATAAATATCCTGCACTCCTGGACACCCTACGTCTGTGCTGTAAACATGGCACCTTCCTCTCTAATGCCAGCCATGTCTACCACTGAAGTTTTACCACCAGTTCTGGTTATCACGTTTACTGGTGATGCACAAACAAGAGCAATGAAGCAAACTGCATTTGTGGGATAAGTGGAGTGCAGCAGTTCCAAGCAGTGAGGCATTACAAAATTGAAAATGAAAGGTTAATCTGACACTTGGCCTTAGTTTGAGGTATGTCAACTGACGTATCCTGAAATATATTGGAAATTGGAAGGGGACGGGTGAGTTAAGTTGCAGACATGGATGGGGGCATACATGTATTTACCTGACTTTTTTGTCTTTTTACACTGAGAGAAATTTACTTTTATAGTGTGGAATTCAAACCTAGGCATAAGGGACAAAGTATTTTCATCCACAGTGTTGATTTTACATCTTTGCCTCAGAAGAAGTGCTGTTCAGACATAGTCAGTAATCATACATAAATACAGGTGACAGTTTGAGCTGTTGCACATGTATATGTTTGACCTGACAAGGTTATTGGATATAGATCCAGATGTGCATGTGGCTTAGTTAATTGTGAAGGCCAGGCAAGTTTAGATAGCAGAATTATACTTACAGAAATATAGTAGACAGTACAGCCTCAGTCAAACATCTGAAAACACAATAATGGTGTCTCATCCTTCATACAGGTAATTCATATCAGCTCCACTATTTAAACTGTTATAAGTGAGAGTGAATATAATGGGAAGTCTATAATAGCAAAAATGCCTGAAATATCCTGTATCAGAACCCAGAACCATGTGTATGGCAGTCCTATACTTACACATGTTGCCATAAGAATGTTGAAACAACCCTTCTCTATTTTTCAGTTAATTGCTGTAAACTGCACTGTCACAACAGTAAAAAATAGGTTGCACACCCTGTACTAGAACCCATGACAATCCAGCCCTACACTTACACCTGCTGCCACAAGACTAGTTACACGAAATTTCCTAATTTCCTAATCATTCTTAAGGCCACTGTGTTAACCGCCATGCAACACCACCTATTGTGCTTGTGCAGTGTCCAACAGAAGTAATTGAATGTATCAAGTTTCAATTATTGGCTGTCTGAGTCCTGTCTATGAGCAATGACTGCAGTTGCTGGGGAACTGTTCTAACCACCATGAAGCGCAGTTGCACTATGGAATACAGAAATTACAACAATGTATTGTTCTTGTCTTTTGCCCTTTTACAGATGCCCTGTTTTCAGATGTTATGCAGGTGTTATGTCTGCGTCCTGGGTTGCCCACTAGTTCAGTTTGTGCACTGCCATGCTTCATGCAAACGAGATAAGTACAGCCAAACCTTTATTCATTTTTCTCCATTTCCCATCTTGTTTGTGCATCATCCAAACACTGGCCCCGAAAAACAAAACAAAAAAAAAAAAAAAGAAGAAGAAAAAGGGGACAAATGACAACAGTTGAAATGAGGAAAAGCAATTTATGACATACACACTAGAAATTGTTGGTAGACATGAGATATTTCTACATAGATCTGGATTTGACCTCTCACTCCAATGAACGCAGGAAGGGTACCTTATCCCTCTTTGCCACACAAACAGATTTGCAGCAAGGAACTGAAATCATTCTACATACAACCAACTGCAACATCACCTACAGTAATATAAAACCATACAACTGTTATTTGTACATTTATTGTTTTTGGATGTAGTTCAGTAAGTTATAACACAACCAGATATGTCTGTTGCTTGTAAATATACAGCTCTGCCTTACCTCTCTGTGTTTGTTGGTTACGTTTCTATAATCTGACCAGTAAACTGAGACATGCAGTCTATAAGCCATTCTATAGCATTGCCCTGAAAATGTGTGAGGATACTAAATGGCAATAATGTCATATGCAGTTGCAAACAAATGAAGGGGCATTGGATGTTAAATAACAGAACTTGTGAATTGTGTGCTGCTTACTTACATTTCCAAGCTTGACAAAATTGCATCTAACACTTTGTAAGTAAGTCTAAGCTGACACACCTACTGGATGTAGGACAGCCTGCAGTGCTGTTATGCTTTCCTTTTCCCAACCAGTAATCATTCACAGTTGCAATACATTAAAAACAACCACTGAGGGAGTGTCTGAACTATGTTTACATCAGCTACAAGGAGCAACGTATTTAAGATTCAGAAATTCTAATGAGTTTACCCCTGATTTGCATCTTCAACATGTTAACATCCCTGAATCTACACTTAAAAAGGCAGCAATGTAGCTAGGGAAACTGAAGGTGAGGAAACTTGTTTATGTGGAGAGTACAGAAGATACTATTACTTTGGGATATATCTGCAGAGAGGACCACTAAACTTTAGCATTTCAAAGATGGTTTATTAGCAAAATGTGTCATTTGCCTGTTCTTTTTTATTGGGGGGGGGTAAACTGCATTTTTGTTATGGGACAAACAAGGGCATGTTGCTATTGTTGCTCTCTTTTTTGCTTTCAGCCTGTTGTTCACATTTCAAATCTCTACACTGTTTTATATTTCTCCAGTGGGCAATACTGAAATGCTACCTTTTCTGTTTTATCTGGGAACAGTTATTTTGTAGTTATGGGATATTTATGTGTATTAATCTTCTGTTGTCTTTTAGGACAGTTAGGATTATGCCACCCAGGCATTTCAATCCTCAAAGACCACTGTTCTCTGACACTGAAAATCAGGTAATTGTTGAAATTTTTCAGCAATGTGGTGCCTTCCTGCTTGAAAGGGGAACAAGAAGATATGTCATATAGAAAACAGATTTGGCAGCAGATTGTTGATAATGTTAATTCCATGGGTGTCAACAGCAGGACAGATGAACAGGTCAGCCATAGGGCCACTGACATGATCTCATCTGCACAGAGGAGAGCAGCTGCAGTGGGCCATGATCAGATGGGTATTTGGGGTGCTTATATAGAGCCACCACTAATACCTAATGAAGAGTTCCTGACCACTGTCAGGGATCCAGACAGCTCCCATTTAAGTACAGAACACTATGTCCTTGACATTGGTGCTACTGTTTCAGGAACAGCAAACATGTCCCAGGGTAAACCAAACATTTTTATGTCAGTACTGATGAGCAATTCAAATACATATTTTTGTGTGTGATGATGATGTCAGGAATGTTGTTTGTATTGCTGTACTTTGTAATAGTGGCAGCACTGTTATTTTGTTAGCATATATTGAAGTATAGTAGTTTAGGTATTAATTTTTCCTGTGTTTGTTGCTTATTATCACAGGTGATCCGGACAGTGGAAGTGTGGGATTTCTACCACCTGATGTCAGAATATCAGCAGACTCCGATAATGATGGTTGCCAAACAGAAGTACAGTCAGGGGTGCAGAGGTTGAATCTGACACTGAGATTGACATGCAGCCATCCACTGAAATTCCATCAGACAGAGCCTAAACCTATGCTTACCCATTCCAGTGAGCCCACAGATATTGGACAGGTGAAGGGCAAGACAATTGATTAGGGAAGTGTGGCTAATGTGGTTTCATTGCCTGTTGACTCTGGCTGTAGCTAAAGTGTGGGCAAGGTGGCACACAGGAGTGTTGTTTGGGTTGCTTGGAGGAGGCCTGCTGTGCATCTTCCACCTGATCCAGGTGTCTCTTCCCATGCTACTCTATGTATGTTTAGGGCCATCACAGAGGCACAGGCATGTTACCTTAGGTGTAATGTTTGAAACTGATTTTTATTTTTTTATTTATTTTTGTTGGAACAGTGATTTTTTTCCCTTGTGAAAAACTTGCTGTTCTGACACTTCGACATTGTAAGCTTTTGCTTACATAGGGTTGATCAATCACCGTTTGCTTTTTTAAGCATTCAGTGATTTAATATAGACCCCCTTCAAGGCACTAGGTGCAGGGTTTGATTCTCACTTGAGGTATTTGGCTGGGCTTAGAATGGCCCATAATAGCAGTTAACCTGCTAGTAATTTATGGAGTGGGAGGTTAGCATCATAATCACAGTGTTTATCTTACAGGTACAAGGTGCAGGGCTCGATACTCAGATGGAGTAATTGGCTGAGCTTAAAATGACTCACAAAGGCAGTTAGCCTAGTACTAATTTATGACCCTAAATTTTATGCATACTCTAAGTAAAGTTCCTTTTTTTACACTTTAGTGAATAAGAATTCAGTCAGTATTTCAGTTTATATACTTATATAGGCATGTATATATTTCTATTTAGCGTTTTTCAGTTAATGTGAGAAGAGGTTTGCATTTCAGTTTTTAGTTTAGGTGGAAAATGATGGTTGTGATGTGGGATTGCAGTGTCTCTTTATTGTGTTTGCAGTGTGTAAATTTCTACTTTGTTTTTTATTGAGTAGTATATGTGACAGACTTAAAGTTACTTTTTTATTGAACAAGGTATATACGAGAGGCTTATAGGAATCTTAGTAAATTGATTGATTTGTCAAAGTTATAGATAAACATTTATCTATACATTTTAGAGGACAATTGTTTAAGCACACTACTTCAGCCCACGAAATAGATTTTTTTTCTGTAATATCTATATTAACATCTGTTACAGAGAATGTAAACATGATTTTGTTTATCCATACAGGTTCTTATCAAGAGGTGGTTTATGTTTTAAAGCTATTAAAGGAAAACAAATTATGGCCAGGTAAGCAGCAAACTGTTATTTGCTTGATCTGAATGGGCAACTGGAGCTAGATAAGACTTTCCACTATGTCCTAGCATGGTGTAAATCATGGCAGGCATTGTGTAATGATCAATGCCCAAACAAAAAGAGAACTATAGGAGTTGGACACAAAAATGCCAGCTGTTACCCAGAATGACACCATATGAGAGATATTAGAACTTATCTGACATGCTTATTAAATCGGAATTCTCTGCTGCTGTGTTCAGTCTCAGTATGCATGTCAAGATGGACTTCTGGGACAAAGATTCAGGCATGTAATGGAGCATGGTTGATATTCAGAACAATTCTGGGACTCCAAAACATTTTTTTAATAAAATGATAAAGAACTGAATGCTTGATGATAACACTGCAAGTATCTTGTTTAGTTATTTTATTGAGTGATAATTTGAGTTTTTATCGACTTCTATAGTCACACCATCTAAAATATTTTGTGTCTGTATAAATTGTGGACCCTGGCAGAGTAAAAAAGGACTGCAATGATGATGCTGGAAGAATTAATTTTGAAAGACAAATCTCTACATGGTCTATTAGTTTCAGTCATGAAAGCACATTCACAATGTACTGCATGATGCAATTTTTAGGATTAATGACCCATCCTGCAATGGCCCATTTGTCATCTGGAAGTAATAGTTTTCTGCAAGATTCCCACAATGCAGTAGACAGTAACATATGGTTTCCTTCTTTACAAACTTGCAGGTGCCTAGGAAATCAAGAGTGTTATGTACAGGTCACTGTATGCTTTCTTCGGGAACAGGAAAAGTAGGAACTGTAAAAATGGGATGCATATATTTAGAACAGAAAGGATACAAATAATTTTGAGGCCATTTTTCACCATATCGAATGGTTTTAACAACACCTTATTGGATCATGCTTACAGTACATTTTTAATCTGTTACTGAGTAATAGGTTTATTATGTGAAAATGACACACATGCCAATGTCATGTGAACAATGCAGTCAGCTAGATCATATGTTTTTCTGTGCAATGTTCCCATACAATGCATTACGAAAGACTGGCACAGGTTTTTTTTTTCTTTTTAATCTGAATTTACTTAATGCTTAAATAAATGTTTATTCTGGAACCTTTGCCTTTTCATGCTGTCACTGATTACACAGTCATGTGAAACTTGAGGCTAACAGCCATACAGGATATAACTGACTCTTACTAACAAAGCCATTTAACACAGCTTAACTTTTGAGACATTTCAGAATTCAAAGTTAAAAAACAATTGACCCTGTAATGGCATAATCCTCTGCTCTCTGTTTGGCTCCATATGCTTGTAAGGAATCTTTGTCAGACATAACATCATTCCAGTAATTCTCACAAGAGTCAGGCTCCTGAATGTTTTGTTTTTGACATTGTCCTGTGATAGGTATATCATGCTCAGAATTCACAACTCAGTATTGAGCAATATCTACTTTTTTATCTTCTGATATTAACCGAGTTGTTAAAAAATGCCTGATCATCCTCATTTATGATGCAATATCATCCAAGCTAATCTTTGGCTTTCCTGAATATCAGTGAGGTCTATACCCGATCGTACCACATAAATACTATTTATCATGGTTTCATTTCTTGATATTCTCTTGTGCTTATTCAAAGTATGTTTTGTCTCCATTATGTCTTTGTGCTGAGTCTTGTTGCATTTTTGTATGTAACACTTTTCACATTAACATTATAGCATTGCTGAGATTTTTATGTCTTCTATGTTTTATCAGATCCACTGAAAATACTCAATAATCTTTAAGTGGTTGCAATTAAGCTCCTACATATTGACCCTTCCTTTATTTCTTTTTTGAATTTTTAGTGTATTTCATTCTGTACAATTCTTTTCACCATTTATGTGGCTATACGAGTACATACTGAAAAACTCTACCTTTCTCAAATCTGTAAAAACCTTTAGAAGAACCTTATGGGCCACAGGCTTAAATAAAAAACCTTTAGAAGAAGTTTTTGGGCCACAGTCATAAGTTAATTGCTACAAAATTTATTTTATTTTATTTTACATTTGTTGACCGGGCTAGTCCAACTGAATATATGTCCATTTTCAGCAGAGGTCCGGGGAGAAAAGCTCCAGGTGAAAATATTCATAAAACATTAATAAACATAGTTACAAATATAGGTCAGAGAAAAATAATAATAGCATTAGCATATTTTTACAGTGGCAACAATAAGCAATTAATTACCAATAGAGGGAGTTCAAATTGAGCATGATAGCAGAAAAGTACGTTTTAGTAAAGGTTTGCATGCATCATAAATGAGAGTACTAGGAGCAAATAGCAAGCTAGTCAGGGTTAGAACAGGGGCAGAGCCAATGAGTTAACAGGTGAGTTTTGAGTTGGGATTTGAAAATGGGAGGAGAGGAGATAGCAGTGAGGTTGGCAGGAAAAGAGTTCCAGGCTTTTCCTATTGAGTTAGAGAACAAGGAGTCGCCTGCCAAGTTGTTGGATTTACAGGTTGATATAAGAAGTTTGTTAGAAGAACGCAGGCTTTTGAGGTTGCAATAAGGAGTAATAAGGTTAGTAAGTATAGGGGTGTTGGTAGGTTTGTAGAGGATTTTAGGGGCTAAGGAGAGCTGGTGAAATAGGATCCAATTTTGCAGCTCAAGCCATCCCAATTGCTTTATGTTTAAGCAGTGGTGAGTTCTAAAGGTGGAGCCAGAGGCAAATCTGGCAATACTGTTGTAGACGACATACAGTTTGGTGAGGTTAGTTTTGGACAAATATGTGTAAATTGGGGAGGTGTAAAGGAGGGCAGAAATCAGATGGGACTGGGCAATGGAAGTTCTGGCACGTGATGTAAAAAATGGTTTAATTCTAAACAGGGAGCCTAGTTTTCTGTTAACTAATTTTATAGTGTTGTTAATGTGAGAATCAAAGCATAGGTTGTTGTCTATCTCTACTCTGAGGAGCTGGTGGTAGAGTCAGGTGATATGTTGGTGCCATTACTAGAAAAGGCAGAATTTGAGCAGTGAGGATTTATGGCTGGGGGAGAAAAGTAACAGTTTGGTTTTCTTGGGGTTTAAGATTAAGCATCATTTTAGGAACCATGTTTCAACATTTTGGAAAGTCTGTTGGGTGATAGAGTGCAGTTTGGAGGGGGATGAGGCAGAACAAATCAAAGTAGAATCATCAGCATATTGTATACAGGTTGCAGAGGAAATACTGGTATGTAGATCATTAATAAAAATAGAAAACAGAAGGTGGCCAAGTATTGAGCCTTGGGGCCTCCAAGGGTAATGGGTAGGAGGTTGGATAAGTTGTTTTGCCAGAGCACTGCCTGTTGTTTGTTATGAAGATATGACTTGAACAACTTTATAGCACTGGAGTTGAGAGCAAAAGTTTTAAGTAAGTTTAACAGTATATGGTGATTGACCATATCGAAGGCTTTGGATAGGTCAATAAAGAGAGCAGAGGTAAGTATATTATTGTTCCGGTTTTTGTTGATGCAGTCAGTAAAGGAAAGGAGGGCTGAAGTGGTACTGTGGAAAGCCTTGAAGCCATGTTGACAGTCAGCTAGTAGGTTGTAATTTAACAGGTGTTTAAGAAGTTGTTTTTGGATGCATTTTTACATGATTTTAGATAGGGGGGGAGAGTAAGTCTATGGGATGGTAATTTGAGAGTTCTGTTGAGATCCCACCTTTATGCAAGGAAATGATATGTGAAATTTTCCAGAATGAAGGAATGTAGCCTTCAACAAAGGTTCTGTTAATCAGAATGGAAATGGGATAGGCTAATGGTTTGTCTGCAATTTTTAGATACTGAGCCGGTAGAAGGTCAGCAGAAGGAGAGGAGGTTTTAAGTTTGTGGAGAAGAGAACAGATAAGTGATGTGGGTACAGGTTGCAGTTGAAAAGTGGAAATAGAGGTGTTAGAGGAAGAGGACTGAGAGGATATATTGGGGGCTAGTTGATTAGCTAGAGACTAGACAGTGTCAGAAAAGAAGGTATTTCAACAGTGGCACAGGAAAATAATTTTCTTGGGTGGCGAAAGCCAGGGTACCTTTGGCTAGGCTTATATAGGCCCTAGGGCCTATAGCCTAGTACCTACCTATGAACCTATGAACCTATGTATTGAAGGCATCAGCAGTTTGTTTTGGGTTGTTTTGGGAAGTGCCTAAGGGGCATGAGGTGTCAGAGTGGCCAGGCTTTAAGAGAGTATTTATACCTGCCCAGAACTTTTGTGGATTTTGTTGGTTAGCTTGTTGTAAATGGGAGTAGTAGTTTCTTTTATCTAGAAGTACAGCTTTTTTAGTGGAGTTTCTTATTTGTCTAAAGTTAAGTTGGTCAGAGGGATCTTTAGTGCTACAAAATTTGGTCAAGAGTTTATTTTTTAGGATAATTTTATGCCTTGTATCTTTTGAGAGCCAATGGGCAGGTTTTGAGCTAATTCTAATGGATTTTAAGGGAGCATGAGAGTCTAGAATAGAAAGGAACTTGGAGTTGAAGTAAGCTACAGCATCATCCAGTGGCAGTTGTTTAAGACGAGACCAGTTGCAAGCATTTAGTTCTGTAAGGAAGCTTTCAGGTTTAAAGTTTTTATTTGATCTGACCATTTTGTATTTAGTTAGGTTAGGGATAGTAGTTTTATGTTTGATTAGGTAAGTAAGAGCGTGGTCACTTAAATCATCAGGTAGTGTCCCTACTGTATAGGTTTGGTGGTAACTATTTATCAGAATCCAGTCCAATATGCTTTCTTTCTTATTAGTTTTGTTAGTTCTGGTTGGGGTTTGAATGGTTTGTGAAACAACGTGATGATTTAAGAGGGTGAGAGGGTCTACTGAGATACAGGTTTTTCAGTCTACATTGACATCACCCGGACTATAGTTTCTTGTGGGAATTGAATAGAAAGCCAGCTAAGGATCTCTTCTAGGGAACTGATATTATTTCCAGGGGGAAGATAGGTGCAGATTATATGTGTGTATTAAGCTGCCGTTTGGAGATAAGGATTTCGGCATTACTTATATAATGTATGACAGTAATTTGCATACCTGTTTTGTAAAGAATAGCTATCCCACCACCCTTTTTGGCTATATGGTCTCTGTCTGTAGATGTTGTAGCCAGGGGGAGTAATCTCACTGTCTAGGGTTGCTGGTTTGAGCCAGGTTTCAGACAGGCAAAATATGTCGAAAGAGTGTATGTCTAGCAGTACATGGAGGTGGGCAATTTTATTATTAATGCTGCGGATGTTAAGGTGAGCTATATAGAGAGAGTTAGGGGGTTTGGAGGGTAAGTATGAAGCAAGAAGGAGGGGGACAGAGGGGGGTTTAGAGAAGCAATGTTGTTTGGGCCAGGGTTGGGATGAATGTCACCTGCTAGAAGGGAGAGAAATAGTATTTTTAACAGGTCAGCGGGTTTGGTGAGGAAGTGTAAGGATTTTCTGTTAACCTGATTACTGTAGGAAATGTGGAACTTTTTGTGAAACTTTGCAAGAAGGTAACTTGGAGAGGAAATGATGTTTGAGAATGGTTGGAATGTGTTTTGGGAAGGTGAGCTAGTATGTTGACTGAGGGAGTATGGTTCTTTAAGGCTAAGCTGTTCATATGAGGTTAGAAGGTAGGGCTACATAAGGAAAGGAAAAAGTGAGAAAAGGAGGATATGTTTTAAATAAGAAGAGTTTAGTAGAGGAGGCATAGTGATAGGGAGGTATATGAAAGAAAAGTAGGGAAGTAGAAATGGAAATGCAGACAGGAAAAGAAGGAAGTTGTGTATGTTGTAATGATGCAGGTGGATAGGTATTGGATGAAAAAGAGAGGAGGGCTAAAGTTTGACTGGAGTGGTAAAGAGGTGGGAGTGGTAAGGGAAGTCCCTTATAAGTTTAGGAGTAGTGGGGTCGGGTGGAAATTGGGGGCAGGCTAGGGGAGTAGAGTGAGGCGTAGGTGAATGGAGTGGGGTCAAACTCAGACCGCGGTTCTGCAGAGTCAATCATTGAGCCCAGTCAACACACAAAGGGTAAATGCAAGGTATTTTGATTTATCTAAGTTAGCAGCTTCCCTGCAAAGTAGTATTCAGCTACCTAAGTTCTGGTGTCTGGGAAAAATAAATCTACATCCTATTGGGGGGAAAACTAGAGGAAGCTTTGGCTAGTGCTGCGGTTCCCAGCGGACTGCTATAAGGTTAGTTAGTCACACAAAGGGCAAATAGAGCAAAGTTGTGTAACCTTAAAACTTTTCAGTTCTTAGATGAAAAAATAACACTATAAAGCAGCTGTGGAGGTCTTGATTTTGTCCACAGAAGTCCCTAGCATTTTCCTTAAGGGGTGGGCTGGGTAGGATGAAAGGCTTTAGTGATACCTTAAAACTTTTCAGTTCTTAGATGAAAAAATAACACTATAAAGCAGCCATGGAGGTCTTGATTGTGTCCACAGAAGTCCCTAGCGTTTTCCTTAAGGGGTGGGCTAGGTAGGGTGAAAGGCTTTAGTGATACCTTAAAACTTTTCAGTTCTTAGATGAAAAAAAACACTATAAAGCAGCTGCAGAGGTCTTGATTGTGTCCACAGAAGTCCCTAGCATTTTCCTTAAGGTGTGGGCTAGGTACGGTGAAAGGCTTTAGTGATACTGCTGCCGACGGGGTCGTGAGCACTAGCAAATGAGATGTAATGAAATATGACGACATGCAGACTACTTTTAACTATGATAATTACTGTTGGAGAATCCAGAGCATTTTTTAAATATATAAGTTTAATATATGTTTAACAGTAGTCTACTTTAAGTAAATAGTATTCATTTTTCAGATTTAGTCATATCTGTGAAGATTTTCTACCATGGTCCCACAAAAACTTCATGTTTCACTTTCATAGACAGTTATTATAAGTACTTTGAAAGTAAAGCAAACACCTGGGGATGGATTTGAATTTTCTTATGACCATAATTGATTAAAAAGACAATGGTTGGGAACATGCCACTTTACGTACACATATGTTTGTGAATAATCAAAGACTTGTTTCATACTGAAGTTATTTTCTATTGGTCAGGACAGAAAAAAATGTCTTAGAAACTGAAATTGCTCTCAATCAATCTTGTTCTCCCTTGGTGAAAAGAAACCACTACTATGTGGAACAACACTCTTCTTTGTTAAAAATATCTGCCACACATATACTTTTTCTGTAAACTGCTCATTCATCTTGAATTTTAGTAAGTAATACCAGCTATGTTCGGTAACAGCTGAGCAGTGTTTATGGCATTTCATAATGAATTAAGGCTGTTAGCAGAATACATACATAAAACCAGTGAGTGGTAGAACTGAGGTACTTTGTCCATATGATCAATACATATGTCACTGGATGCAAAGCTGTCACATAAAATTACTCCTAATGTCAATAATGTTGCCAGTAGTGCACACGCTGCACCCATCACACACAATGCAAAGCAGACATATACACCCACATACACTGAGGCACTTAAATATAACCTTCCTAAATCCCAAAGACCTCTTAGACACATACTAAATACTCTCAAAATCCCCAAATGTACTCTTTCAAAACAACACGCACATCAATACATAGAACTACATCTCATGGAGCCTCTATCTCTAAGCCCGTAAGGCAAGCCACCACACAATCCAACATTCTGGTCATTGGAGACTCCATCATGAAACACACTGATATCACTCTCACTAGGCTGAGTAAGGAGAAAGCCATGGTCAGTTACTTATCAGGGGCTAGGAAACACCGCATTACGCACTCACTCAGATAACTGGATCACAAGTACCAATATGACTCAGCCATAGTCCATGTGGGAGTAAATGACCCGAGATGTACCTCCCTAGACTATATGAAGAGAGACATCAATGAGCTCTTAGAATATGTGTCTCAAGCAGGTATGAGCCTAGCACTGAGCAGCATTTTACCTTCTGCAAGGATGATACAACAATAGAAACAAAAGATGACTGACTTTAATAATTGGCTTAGTTTCAGGTGTCATTCCAACGGGGTGCAATATTTGTCAGCATGGAAGGAGATGGTCAGCAGACCATGCTGCTTTGCCAGGGGTGGTTTGCACTTCTCCCCTCTAGGCTTTTGAATATTAGCTAAAACATTGTCTTCCCCCATAGTATCTTTTTTTAGACAATGCAGAGGCTGACTTGACTTGTTAGGACACACAAAGGACTCCGGACCAATCCAAATCATTTCCAATTTATTAAACTAAAAAATAAAATGATACATTAAGTGCTTTCATCCTGTAATATAGGACTTCTTCAGAATGTACCATTCACAGTACCTCCTCTCTCATTTTATATACACACACAGCCTATCAAAGCAGTGCGTGAATTAAGGGTAATTAAAAAGACATTTCTTCATTTGCATGCATAATTTAAAACAATACAGTATAAAAACATCCTTTACTAAAACTTCTAATAATACTTCCCTAGTTCTAAAACTAAATTTAGGTCTTACAAACTAAGTATAATGTTATTTCCATAGCCATAAGGTTTAACCAGGGCTGAATACTAATTTGCTCATTTAACACTGAGGAATAAGAGGCTTGTAATTTCAACTGTCATTTCATTACTCACAGTGGTGGTGCTGCGGTAGCATTGTTGCCTCACAGTAAGACGCTGTCCGGTTCCATTCTCAGTTAGAGTGTCTTCTGCGTGGAGACATATGTGAATGGGCATTCCTTCATTGAAGGTTGTGCGCCAGGACTGGTAACTCCGCACATAAAAATCAACTACCAATCATTAGCGGACCGGAGTTCCGCTGTGGCAACCCCTAGCCGAAAGACACAACATTTCATTTTTTTAACTTCTAAATGCTTCTTTGAATCTCCCCCCAGGGTTAACTATAACATTCTCCAATATTACAAATTTGAACACAGATGGTTGGGGGCAATTTTTTGTATGCTTATACAGAGCACTCGTTTAATTTCCCTTTTTAATGTCATATAGGTGTTCATAGATTCTCCTACGAAAACATATGTAAGTTTTCCTTACATAATACCCTGAACATTCCATACATTAGGCTAAATACACTATGGGCCGGATTCACGAAGGCTTGCACGGAGTCTAAGAGTAGTGTAAGACTCCATGCAGCCTTAGCGATCCAGGAACAGCCCAAAGTCCGTGTAAGAGTCAAGCTAAAACGGCTCTTACACGGAGTGGGCGTGGATAAGCTAATCACCTCACTTGCAGCCGAATAGCATGCAAATGAGGCTGATTAGCGATCCAGGAAGCCAAGAACAGCCCGTGTAAGAGCCGTTTTAGCTGCAGAAATGTACTCAGTTGACAACTGAGTACGTTTCTGCAAACACGGCAATGGAGCCATGTCAGCTCCAAATAAAGGGTGCATATGATATAGGCAGCATGCCAATGGCCAAATATGTGGCCATTGGCAAGGTAACCCCATGCAAATATATGAAAAATATAATTTTTTTTTTTCGGCAATTGCCGATGTGTAAACCCAGCGCAGCCCAGCATAAGCGGGCTGCGCTGCATAGAACATAAAAACGAAGGTTTTAAACCTACAAATGTAGGTTTTATGCAATACATGGAATGTCAATGGAGGGACCAGCAGAGGAAAACCAACATGGCCACCGTGTAGTGGTTGCTAAGGGGGGAAGCTGAGTCTAAGAGATGTAACTAAGCATTAGTAGGCAATCTGATGCAAATGAGTGTAAGGATACTGAATTCCACTGTCACAATGCAAATGAGCACATTCTGAGTAGTGTAAGAGTTACATACGGGGGAGGAACAGAGTAGGAGATAGGTGACATCACAGGGGGGAATGGTAGAAAGAGATGGAGTTCATTGGAGGGTAGAGTTACATGACAGATGTCAGACAGATATCAAGGAAAGAGGTGTGCCACTAAGTAAACATGAGAAAGTCAAGAAATGGAAGGTGTACACTGTTGCCTACACCAAAGTTTCTTGCTAGACGTGTATGCTTGCGCAATGCGCCGAAAGTAAAGCGGTGTGTGGCGTGTAAGACAGTGTGCGCGTGTAAGGCAGACTGAGCATGTGGGAGCATGTTGGGAGATGTTTAACACCATTTGCTGGCGTGCATGCGTTTTAATCGAATAAGCAGATCCAAAACTGTGTAAGTATGTGTGCGGCGTGTAAGCCACTGTGGCGTGTTTCTGCTGGTTTGCACGGCTCCACCCTGAGGAAACAGAAAGGAAAAAGGAAGCAACAGATGTACTAGGAAGTTAGCAGGGAATACTGCTGGAGCTAGCAGGTGAAAACAATTAGATGCAGGCAATTACACAGGCAGAATACTAGGCCAGCCCAGCACTTAAAACTCTGCAAACAGCAGTGCAGAATGTTTCTCTCAAGAGACACTGCAAGACAGGAGTTAAGTTATCAGAAGTGAAAACTGAAAAGCTGAACTCAGAGCAGAAATGTTAGGGGCTGCCATAGCTGTCATAATGAGACATAGGCGACTTGCTGAGGGTGGTGACAATGCAGATGGTGCCAGACAACCCGCAGTGAGGAGACGGAGAAGAGTGTACAGGCCCAGGGTCACCTACCACGGGTTACATGAGCTGGAGATAGTAGCGCTATAGAGTGGACAGAGACCTCCTGCAGCAAATAGTGGATCTGTGCAGGCCACGCCTCACACACAGAACCAACAGAGGGGGACCCATCCTAGTGGAAACCAAGGTATGTGTTGGCCTAAGAATACTAGCAACAGGTACCTTCCAGAGACCAACTGGCGATATGATGGGGATATCACAGGCATCAGCTTCCAGGGTACTGCACCAGTTCCTGGATGCCATGTCAGCACATGTCGGTGATCATGTATACTTCCCCAATGCCCGTGAGGTATTGGCCAGCAACATGCGTCTCTTCCAGCAAATAGCGGAATACCCTGAGGTAGTGGGTGCAATAGACTGCACGCACATACGCATCAAAGCACCTGCCGGTGAGCGGGGTAGGGCATACATCAACCGCAAGGGCTTCCCCTCCATCAACTGCCAGGTCGTGTGTGATTCCCAGGGCATAATAATGAATGTGTGTGCTGGCTGTCCTGGGAGCTACCACGATTCCCACATCTGGCATTTGACGCAGCTGTACCAGACATTTGCCAATGGGGACATCCCACACGGACACCTAGTGGGGGATGCAGGATATGCACTGGAGCCGTGGCTGATGACACCCATCAGAAACGCACACACACCTGAACAGGAACGCCATAATGAGGCACACGCACAAACACGTAATGTAATAGAGCGTGTGTTTGGGCTGCTAAAGTCACGGTTCCGGTGTCTGGACACATCTGGTGGAGCCTTGCAGTACACACCAACTACATGTACCCAAATTGTCATGGTATGTGCTATGCTACATAATATGATCTTGCGAAAACAGCTGCAGCAGGACCAGCATAGGGCTGGGCCAAACAGCCCCCCACCATCGCCAAGGCCACCACAGGCACAGCATGACTCGGAGGAGGAACAACCTGAGCTTGCCCCAGTAGGCAGAAGGAGGCATGCCCAGTATGCCCTGGCCTTGGCAAAGAGGCAACACATAGCACATACATTGGCTCAGTAGGAACCTTGGGAATGATACCCCTCTCTGACTCACTCATATAGTAACAGGGATGCCTAACGTGACACAACCTGCTCACAAACATGTACAGGGAAGTGTAATATGTGCATCCGACAGAGGCAGCCCTGCAGCACCACCTGAGGCATGAATGCTATGTGTTAAGTAATGTAACACCAAGTACCATATGCACACCCGAGGACCCCGACTAACATCCTACCCTCAACAAGCAGCATGCCACAACATGACAACGAGATGATGAAGTGCAACAATTGACTGAAGTATTGCAGTTAGGCAAAGGGGACCCAATGTGTGCCAGTCTGGGATGACATGCTGAGCATGACATGATGCACCACCTGCTAGGACTGGCGTGCACCTATCAGTGCAGGCCGTATGGATACTGGCAAAGGCTGTTGTCACACACAGTGTGCCCTGAATAGGTAAGGCTCAAAACACAAACCTATCTCCATAGGTACCAGAAGGGATAAGAATAAGATAAGGGATAAGTTCAAACAGCAAGATGCATGCAGTCTAAGCCCACCCAGTATGGAGAATGTTGATAACTGTGCTGTAACAGAAATCTGAGGCAAGGCTCACAACAGCACCCTAACACTACCAGGTTACACCTCATACTGTGCTGTACATCCTCAAAACTTGGAACAAGCTACAAAAGGAGGGTGACTAGCAAGAATTTTCAAGGATAACCACACCCCCATGTTGGTACCACCACAAAAAGCAGCATGGACTAGCCATGCTCAAGTAACAGTGGCTAAAACTGCCCCAGTTTATAGCCTGCTACAGACTACTGGCCCAACACCAGGAACTGCATCCGCCCATGCTGGAATACATGAATATATCAAGTCCTCCAAACCACATTATATTGGGCGACTGCAAATACCCAGACACATAGACTGAGAGCATTATACCAGCTGCAACAGTGTAGGACAAAAGTTCATCGAATCCACAAACCAAAAGGCCCAGGAACAACGTACCACCCCACAAGAGGGGTAAGCATACTGGATGTGATAATCAGCAACATGGAGTGCGGGATGTCAAGATGAGAAGTGTATTGCTCACTGGTAAAACCAGACCATATAGTAATCACACTGGATATACAAATCCTGACCACAGTCCCTGGCGAGGAAAACCACAGTGGAAAACATGTGCTAAGCAATATTTGCACACCTCCAAACTGATGTGGAATCCATTAAAGGTCCGTGCAGGTGCAAAATATGGGCCACACCTCAGAACCTGTAATACAGCCATTCCATGAACACTGCCAGGAATGCTTGGATTATGCAGTCCCAAATTAAAACAAGACACAGTGCCTAAATCTGGCATGGTGGACACCAGCCATAACCAAAACATGCAAGAGAATGAGGAAGCTACTACATGATAGAGCAAACATGAACAATGAAGTAATTACTGATCAGTAGTATGGCAATAAAATCTGTCCACACATGCAATCCACTAAGGCCAGCCACAACAAGTGGAATCTGTGAATCCTGAGGGAATGTTACACCTGCCCCAAGTACACAGACAACCCCAACTCCACCCAAGAAATACAAATATATGTGAGAGATGCAACCATCCATCCAAACCGGAGGCAGAGCTCCCTCAACTCAGTACACCCAAAACAAGTCAGTAGGAGAAGGTAACCACACACACCACAAACACATACCCACATAGACTTATCACAACTGCAAACCAAACACATAAACACAGAAATACATTCCCGGAGGCAGAAATCACAAACACAGCACACCAACAGAGGCCACTAAAGCAGACACCCAATGAAACAGCCTCCAAACATAGCACATGCAACACATAGCACACAAAGCTGGTGTGCCAAACAGTCACAGGCCAGAAGGAGAAACAACATGCCTGATACAGTTGTAATAGGTGACTCCATAGTCAGACACACTGCTGTCCCGCAAACCAGACTGAACAAGGGAAAGGGTACAGTAAGCTGCCTGTAGGCTGCCACAATATGCCACATAACAGAAATATGTAGGTCACTCCAAAGCAAATAGAAATATGATGCAGTCATAGTCCATGCTGGTGTGAATGACCTGAGATGTACTGCCCTAGACTACATGTAAAGAGACACAGATGAGCTATCCGATTATGTAGTCAGGCCGGTATGACACTCACCGTTAGCAGCAACCTACCCTTACCAAGAATAATGCCACAGTACAAACACGGAATGATCAGTCATAGCAAGTAGCACACTTACTGGTGTCATTCCAAGGGATCAATGTCTGTCTGCTTGGGATGTCATGCTTGACAAGCCATGCAGCTGCCCTTGGGATGGCCTGCACCTGTTACCCTGGGCGTCTGAATATTGGATAAGGCCTTTGCCACCTCCATACAGCCTTTTGTAGGCAAGGCTGAAAAGACTGACCCACCACCCGAGAAAACATAAGTGGGAAGAAACATAAGGGAAATGCTGACCAATGCCAGATATGTACACCCCAATATGCATGCTCCGAGGCCATCCCAGAATAGAGAACATCGATGTCTGTGCAGTGACAGAAACCTGCTGCAAGGCTCCTGACAGCACACCAGCACTACCAGGTTATACCACGTACCATGTGTCATGGCCCCAAAACCTGGAACACAACATAAAAGGAGGTGAGTATCCATAGGCAGCACAGACACCCATACGTCCAGGTAACTGACAATGCACAAGGCAGTGGAGTTCACCCATGTGCAACTAACTGTAGGCAAGACTGCTGTGCAGTCTGTAGCATGCTACAGACCGCACTCTCACACACAATAACCCCCCCCAACCGTCCTGAAGACACTGGACAGTATGAATGTCTCACCAAATACCAAACAAGGTACCACGAATTACCACATAGGTGGTAAACCATTATGTATGGAAGGAGTAACCAGGGACCTAGGGACACAAGTGGACAGTAACCTGTTATGTGACACCCACATTGCCAATGTGGCTAGGAAGACTGTCTACATGTGACACCGTATCAGGAAAGGAGTCACATCTACGGCAACAGAGGTCACTGTGCCCTATACTTTTCCCCAATCACACCCATAATCCAGTACAATGCCTCATATGGGATCTACCTTACCTGACACCTGCAGCAGTTAGAAAGACCTCAAAGGTACCTCACCAAGAGGATAAAGTGTCTCACATATATGTCATATGCTGCCTGGCTGTAGACACCCCAGCTGACTCCAGTCACAGACTGCCCACACAGAGGCATTGCATGCCTGTTGTAGGAGGCCATGCCCAACACAGGAGTAATGGACATGCTCCACCCCAGACAACACATATCCATTGGAGCTGCGAGAGTGAGAGATGTCAACCTCAACAAATAATGAAATAGGATGTGCGGTGGGACAGATACATAATCCAGAGGCTCCCACACCCTGGACCAGAATCCCACTCCATGTTAGGCAGAGCCCCTCACTGACACTGTTCAACAGGAATCTTGCCAAGTGGATGGATGATTGTAGAGTTACAGTGGGGTCTTCACTGTGTCATGTCCAGACAGAGGCACAGCAAAGCAAATCATAAATGGCCATAATATCCACATAGCAAGGGGTCTCAAAAGCCACACACACTCTGGCTAGGCTAACAAATGCCCAGGGTGGATAGCCTAGTATGAACCTATGAACCTATGTAGATACAAATTGTACAGGACACTAAGGATAATCCCAAGGCTTACACAACTGATGGTAGGAGCCATGTTGGGAATTCACAGATATGCCCTGAATCACACAAATACCACAAACACACACACATATTGCCAACATACATCCTGACAGGTGCAGTGCAAACCCCCACCCCACAGATGCAGAATATCTATCCCAGCAGAGTGCTGGCCCGTGACATTGCAGATGCTGAGGTAACAGACAACATCTTCAAAGCAAAACACACAGCAGCAATGGTATGAGATGGTGTCCTGGGCTTAGTGCAACATGGCGTCTAAGATGAATGGAATGCCAAACCACACTACTGCTCAATGTCAGCCTTACCACAGAATATGTACCCAAAGAGCAGTGTACAACAACAGTGGTCCTTCTCAACAAAGGTGTTGCCTGAATGGATACTGAACAGTACTACCCCAGAATCCTGAGAAGCCCAGATTGCACAGCTATGGAAAGGATCAGCATGTACCACAGACATAAGGATATTGGGGACCTACTGACACCGGACCCAACCCAGTGTGGCCTTCTCAAGTGCAGATCCTGCCCCTAACCATGTTTGACTCAATTGAAACAGTCATTAAGGTCATTGATGAGGGCAATGTGCTTCACACAGTGTATCTGGACCTTGCAAAGGCTTCTATACAATACCCTACATGTTCAGTATAGATAGGCTCACCAGCGTAAATATAAACCCACATGTCAGTAGAGGGGTTGCAAACCAGACCAAGGACAGAACAGACATGGTCAGACATGCTTCAGCCATGTCAGACTACAAACCAGATATAACTGGCATCCCACAAGGCTTTGTCCTGGTTTCTCCCTCGTCTGGTATATATGTCCCATAGGTACAGGCAAACATGGAAGGACTGTGTCCTAACATGTTTGCAGAGGACTACAAACTGCTCACCACATATGATCCACCAGCTGACACATGCATCCCACAAAAGGGCCACATAGAAACAGACAACTGGTGCCATAGCTATGTCAGCAAGCTAAGTGCAGAAGCGTGTATAGTCAACCCCGTGGATATACAGTAAGTGCCCACCAATTACCACATAGGTGTTAACCCATTATGTAGTTAACATGTAATGAGAGACCTGGGGACACAGGGTGATAGATATCCTGCATTGGACAAACATGTGCTGTAGTGTTTACAGAAACATACCATATACCCACCTAATCATGAAGGCTGTCAGATCTACATAAGGGGAGGTCATTGTGGCTCTGCAGTCATCCTGCATCAGTGGTACAATCGACTACAATAGCCCCTGTGGGATGTACCTCAGCAGACACCTCCATCAACTGTAAAGTCCCCAACAGTACCTCATCAGGAGTATCAAACAGCCTACACCGATGCCATGTGTTGCCTGTGTTGCTGGCATCAATAAACATGCTTCACCTAGTACAATCTGAATGGCAGTGAGCTATGCACATGACAGACCTAAACCCCAGCACTGACTTACATAGGACAAGCTGTACTGTGTGATCCATAACACAGAAGCCACTCCCACCCATGAGTGAACCCTCAGCACAGGCTACCCATAGAGTCACTTATCAATCTTCCTCAATAGGAATCCTGATGGGTGGGCGGAGATGGTAGGTTTATCCTGGGTATCACTGTCATGTCACAGGTAGACAGAGGCACAGTATACTAACCATGACATATGTCATGGCAAACTCCTCTTACAATGTGTGTTGAAGGACAAACACACTCTCCAACTTGCATTAGACATGGACTAGGGCACATCGCTAGTGTTTGCAATTGTACACCTATGTTGTGGAATACACTAACAATGTTGGACAAGCCTGGTGTAAGTAGTTCATATCTGAACAGAATGCAACATGGTCAGATGTACACAACTGGACCCAACCAGGCTGTTGTGCCCACTATCGAAATGTAAAGCAGTGATAGCAGTAAAGCCCAGGATACTGTCCACCACAGTCAAAGTACTACCAGTACACTATACAGTACTACAGTGTTAGGTCAGTGTGAAAGGATGTTGACAACTGTATGCAAAGTATCCCATGCAAACACTGCAGGCACAGTATAATCCTGTTGTGTTCACACACAAAGCAGTTGTACAGTAACTACACAACATGACACACAACCCACAACCATAAGCGGGTGATAGTTTGTGAAGTTCACACACATCCACAAATGTGGTGGGCTGCAGAGTCCAACATATGGAATGCTCACACTGGGCATGCTCACACACTTTGACAACATGCCATGGGAAGGCTGAACTGGGCATGCTCACACACTTAGTCCAAATCTTGGTTTAGCAGTTGGACACACATATCTGGTATTGTTATGTGTTATGCCAGGAACCAACCACATTACAGCAGTCTGCCCAGTGCACACAGTTAAATGACTACAGAGACATACGTGATATAGTGGATCCCTCCCATATGCAAACATTTTCCACAGATGCAGAAGTTGTTCATACCAACAGGGAATGCTATGGCAATAAAGATATGCAAACAGTCTATCAGCAACAAATAATGTGCATTTGACAATTAAACATAATGGTGTAGTGGTCAACACTAGGCTGTTTGCCCTAGGGAATGACAGCTTAGCCATAGTGTGCTTGGTGTCTGCCTCCCCACAGGATGCACATTCCCATTTCTAAACACAGATGATGTCAGCACCCTATAAGTACAGCAGGAGAAAAGAAACGTCCCAGTAATCCGAATAGCGCTCCGTTAATGCGTCCGTCTCAAGTGTCATTACATAGTTAGGTAGGGGTTTCAAATCCTGCAAGTGCTCAGTGTGTGTGTGTGTGAGTGGGGTTGGTGTGTGTGTAAGTCTGTGTGAGGGAAATGTCCCTTTTGGCAAATAGGAAAAGACACTACAGGATGCACATTCCCTTTCTAAACACCGATGATGTCAGCACCCTATAAGTACAGCAGGAGAAAAGAAACCTCCCAGTAATGCAAATAGCGCGCTCTGCTAATGCGTCTGTCTCAAGTGTCATAACATAGTAAGGTAGGGGTTTGAATCCTGTGAATGGCAAGTGTGTGTGTTTGTCTGAGAGGGGTTAGTGTGTGTGAGGGAAATGTCCCTTTTGGCAAATAGGATAAGACACTACAGGATGCACATTCCCTTTCTAAACACCGATGATGTCAGCACCCTATAAGTATAGCAGGAGAAAAGAAACCTCCCAGTAATGCGAATAGCGCGCTCTGCTAATGCGTCCGTCTCAAGTGTCATAAAATAGTTAAGTAGGGGTTTGAATCCTATGAATGGCAAGTGTGTGTGTTTGTCTGAGGGGGGTTAGTGTGTGAGGGAAATGTCCCTTTTGGCAACTAGGTGAACAGACTACAGGATGCCCATTCCCTTTTCTAAACACTGATGATGTCAGCACTCTATAAGTATAGCAGGGGAAGAGAAAACCCCCAGTAATGTAAATAGCGTGCTCTGCTAATGTGTCCATCTCACGTGTCATAACAGTCAGATAGGGGTTTGAATCCTGCAATTAGCAAGTGTGTGTTTTTGGCTGAGGGGGGTTAGTGTGTGTGAGGACAATGTCCCTTTTGGCAACTAGGTGAACAGACTACAGGATGCACATTCCCCTTCTACACACTGTTCAGCAGACGGCCATGGCTCTGGCACAAGTTGTCTGTTGCTATGATGCTCCTTTGGAAGATGCTTGTGTCAGCTGGGGAGTCGATTATGGTGTCCAGTTTGCAGTCATCTGCATATTTGGACAGCCACAGTTCATCCGTGTTGGCCTGTACCTCCAATAAATATGTACCAAACAAGAGGGTCCCAGGACTGAGCCTTCTGGGACACAACCTGTAACTGTTATGGGGTCTGGCATGGCTCCAGCAATGCTAACCATGTGGGTTCTGTTCTTGAGCCACTGTGCAATCCATCTAGTGACATAGGGGCTTATATTTAAGCTGGTGAGCTTCCTAGAATGCCCAAGTGGGGTATTGTTGCGAAGGCGTTTGCAAGGTCCAGGTAGGCTGTGTGAACCACCTTCCCCTCGGCAATGGCCTTGGTGACTGTATCAAAGAAATCAACGGGTTACACCCGGTAGTGCTGGTGTGCTCTCAGTAGCCCTGAACCAGGCATCTGTTACTGCACAGATATCAATGTTTTCCATGCCAAGGAGTGTTTTGGGTGCATGCATCTGGAGGTTTAGACATCTGGCTTTGGGTAGCATTGCTCTTAGTGTCTTATCCCTTGTGATACCTATGAAGGTGGGTTTGTCATTTGAGCCCTGCCTAACATAGGCACTATGGGGGTAGCAAGAGCCTTTGCCAATATCTGATAGGCCAGGGGTGACAGGTGCAGGCTGTCCCTAGCAAAGCAGGTAGTTCAACAGAAGATGAATGTGTGAAGGTGTAGTGCCTGTGATTACTTAGCAGTAGCATATATGACTGCTCACGTGGGCACATGCCAGGCAGGTCATATGCACTGTGTCACAGGCAATGTACATGTGAACAGGTCAAACAGTGGCAACCTGTCAAGTGGGACATGGCCATACATATAGTAGGCTATGCAGATGGCACTAGGAGTCCACAGAAGCTCTATAACTATGCATTGCAGGTGTGATCGGTATTCCAGGGTAATTGCAAGCAAACATGCATGCAAACAAAGATACAGTGAACAGGGCTCCATGTAGTCCATTGTACAACAAACAAGCTGTACCAGTTCCATAAGGTAACACTGCAAATATGCAGGCACTATGCACATGTACATGGAAATACACAGGTCAGATGGCTAGGGTCCAGTCTCAGTGCACACAAGTGTACGGAACATGCATGTACTGTCAGGATGTACAATAACTGGATAGAAACCCATGTGCCCATACCTGCAGTAATACACATGTCAAATAACAGACACTGAGCCTTCTCTCAGTGGTTCCATACTTAGTAGGATGTATGCTCCCTGGCCTGCCACCACAGTATCCCTGACATATATGGGGACTCTCCCTCCTGTGACAGTTAGTTATGTGTGTTGGGGCTGTCTAGCATGGTATGAGATGTGTGCATGCAGTGCTAGGGTGCTCCTGTGTGTCCTGTACCAGTTGTGTAGTTCTGCACACATATCAACATCCTCAAACATCTGCATTGCAGAGTCTAGTGTGGGCAACATGCCACTTGCAATTTACATGTCCATCATTGTGTATTACTACATTCATTACCCTATCCCTGTGCTACCTATGTATGTAGCCTTCTGTTGACATCATTACCACCAGTATGCCAACATGTGCAGATGATACACTATGGTACTTACCATGGGTGTAGACAACAGGACATGACAATCACACAACTACTGCATCAGGCATGCTGTGATATACCCACAATTAATTCAGCACACAGTACTGTTAACAACATGATACTATTACTACACATCTATGTGGTCACCCTGTGCATCAGCAACATGTTAACCTGTACCTGCACAGTTGTTACAGATTGCAGGAGGTGGCACAGTTTCATCATATGCACAGGGTGTGAACTTGGTATGCCTGAGTCAGCCACACATACCACCAATTGACATATATGTGTATGTGTGTTGGTGAGGGACAGCAGTAGAAGGTGGGGCAATGTTGATGCAGTGTGTGCGTGTATGCGGTAGCCCTAGGTGTTGTCAATTTGCATGTGTGTATGGATGCACACAGTTCCACCTCATGGCTGCCATATACTGGTGTTTGTGGACAGCCACAGACTGTACCTGCCAGGTCATACAGATCAGTGTCTCTGGCCACGGACACGGTACCTGTGCCTTGCAGGGGTGCTACAGACCGTATCTGGTACCAACCCAGACTGGGTACTGTCATCAAAAGCAGGTGTTCGTTGACTGGACACAGATCCCTGTCGGGCCTGGCCAGAGCCACGTGCACGTGGTCTCCTGGGGCGGTCTGATGACAGCACAGACCCAGCATTGCTGGGGCTGCTGCTGGCACTACGAGGCGGCAGCGGCCCTGTTGTCGTCAGCGCCGACTGCCAGCTGCTGCTGTTGCTGGCATACGGCCGCGTCGGCGCCTCAACCGCCCACCATCACCCTGGCTCATGGACATGTAGTTGTGGAACCCGGTCTAATATGTCCCCACAGCGTCTGTCTCGACATCGGTGAAATCACGGATGGCAGCCAATGTCACGCATACTGTCAGTCATGGCTGTGCAACATGCTGCCAGCTCCCTCAGACCCTGTCTGGTGTACCGTTCCATACGTGACTGTGCCTGCATGACAGTCGAAACATAGCCGAGGTTGTAAGACCTCTGTGGGCACGTCTGACAGGGGCAGTACGCCCATGGATGCTCCCATGAGAACCCCTGGACATCTGTCTGTGTGGTACCATCTCTGGGCCATGCCCATGGCTGCTGTGTGGGAAAGCATGTGCCACAGATACCACATTACCCTGGTCAATGCCCACTGTATGCTGTCCATCACCTAGGGACAGTGGTGACAAGGGTGTATTGGCAGGATAACTGTGCGCATTGATGGGGTCGACAGCTGTGTACTGTCAATTGGCTGACCAATGGCGGACCCTGGCATATCTTCCTGTGCCATTACACCAATGTCATCATTATCAGTACCCACGGCACCTGACTCAGGTTCCTGCTACATGACACCAGAGCAGCAACAGAACCTGTGGGAAGGAAACAGGAAACACAGTTTACAATGTCTACACATTACCAGCGATGCACACATGCACAGGTGCACACATGCACACATGCACACATGCACACATGCACACATGCACACGTGCACACATGCACACATGCACACATGCACAGGTGCACGCTGCACACATGCACACGTGCACACATGCACACATGCACATGTGCACAGGTGCACACATGCACACATGCACACATGCACACATGCACAGGTGCACACGTGCACAGGTGCACACATGCACACATGCACACATGCACAGGTGCACAGGTGCACACATGCACACATGCACATGCACAGGTGCACACATGCACACGTGCACAGGTGCACACATGCACACATGCACACGTGCACAGGTGCACACATGCACACATGCACACGTGCACAGGTGCACACATGCACACATGCACACGTGCACACATGCACACATGCACATGTGCACACATGCACACGTGCACAGGTGCACACATGCACACATGCACACATGCACACATGCACACATGCACACGTGCACAGGTGCACACATGCACAGGTGCACACATGCACACATGCACACAGTTTCACACAATTGTACAGTACTCAGTATGCGTGATATCAACACACAGACACAGACACACCTACATGCATACAAAGAGCACTACTAAGTGAGCCAAATAGTACTATTACTATCAACACTATTACAGGAATTGTTAATACACACTCACCAGCATGGATAGGCTGCATTGCAGTTATACCAGAGGGTCCTGCAGACATGAAGAAACTAATGTCAGTGGGCACAACTGTGCCATTGTTACTGAGTATGATACAGGTCAGGAGTACAACAGTCGCCTTTCACAGGTCGGCAGCTAATATTGAGGATATCACACTTGCACATTAAATACTATGGTGACAGCTACAAACCAAGGACACACCTCACACATGCATTAACTACCAGTGTACACAACAGTCAACTATACATATGACATATTACCTGCTCATTCACCATCTTGCTGCTGTGTGGCTCCAGCCTCCATCATGATGCATGTCTGCTGCTGTTGTTGTTGCTGGTGGACTGCAGCCACTACACTCAGGAGTAGTCCCTCCAGTCTGGTGAGTGGGGGATGTGTAGCCACCCCACAACCTGTGGCGACTTGTTGCCTGTGGATATCTGACGCACGCTGACGGACATGTCTGATTAAATCACTGCAGTGATGTCGTACCTGCTCATCTGTCCTATTATGCGTGCCTATATCATTTACCCGACGGACAAGGTCTTGCCACAGTGCAGCCCTCTCCTGCTGATTCTGGCTGGTGCTGGAAAAGAGTATTGCATAGTCCCGCATCAGGCTCTGGTGTATCTCCTCATCCTCAGCTGTGGAGTAGGTGGGGTTCCGCGGGTGGGCCATGTACCTGAGAAAGAAAATAACCTGGTATCAGCAATATATGTCAGCAGACGTTGTCACACATACTACACATGCTACTCGACTGTTATGATACAACATATCTCACATATGTAGCATCTGCCTTTCTATTGGTGGATACACATGTAGATGGCCAGGTATCAGTGCTCGGCCAGCAACTGTGCAACAGTACCTGGCAGACGCCATACGACATACTACCAAACACCAGCAGTCAGAACACCGATTCAGGTCAGAAGCACCTCCTCACTCTGGGGGTTTGTATCTAGGTACTGTATTGCCTACATCGGCAACTACTGTGGGCTGACCACACACTGATTGCCCTGGATATACATATCCCACCTCCACCACCAGCACAGATGACTATAGTGCATAACATTACAGATACAAACTTTACACTTTGTAACAGTGATATGGTATCCTTACAGCCCACTGGGCCAGTGGCAGATACAACCCACAGTGGTGACCCCTACACAATTGCTTTCTACAGACATCTCCAAGAATGCATGGATCATGCAATCCCATATCTGACCAAGACACTCTCCACAAAGGGACAGCATCCTGTCTGGTGGACCCCAGCCATAGACAGATTGTATTACAGAAGATGGAAGCTACTGCAAGACAGAGCATCATTCACTGAAGGGAGGGCATGTCTGAGCAGCACTGGTAAGGATCTATTTCCCATCATACTGACTACATGGGCAACATTGAGAGGGAATTCAAGAGTGACACTACAGATGACCAGGAGGCCTTCCTCAGTTATGTTAGCAACCTGGTCAGGAGCCATCCTCTATGCCCATAGGTAGTACACAACACATATTTCACTGTCACCACAGATATCGACAACATTGTGGCGGACAGGTTCAGTGCAGGTGTCACCCCACCCTCTCCCCTGTAATAAGGCATAGTTATCCCAGCTGACTGTAACCTCCCCGTCATCACAGATGTCCAGGTGAGAGACACCCGCAGGACAGCAGAATACACAACATGGATGGGACCTGATGGTATCCCCAGTTGCATGCTACATAACCTCTGACAGGAGCTAAACACACATATAGGAGTGCTATGTAATACTAGCCTGACTACAGGATATGTACCTGTACACTGGTGCACAGCAGCAGTGGTTCCACTCCATGAAGGAGGCACCTCACCATACCAATACAATACAACACAATACATTACATTACAATACAATACTATACAATATGCTATTGCCCTGTGTCTACAGCAGCGTACTGTTCTGCTACCCTGACCATTGTGACACATGTGGTGTGATGGTAACTGCTGCTGTCACACAGTTACACAGGGTGACTCATATGGCATATTACCTATCTGACTAACATTCAGCAGGGGTATGTGTGACATGTACTCATGGGAGTCTCGCTTCTTAACACTGTGTGGTTTATTGCAGGGTGTGTCTTATCTGTGAGTAGGAACTCTTACCTCCACATGTGCACACTATTGCAGTGGCACGGACGACAACACAGCAGACATGTAGGTTGTGGATGGTGGGAGGTGTTACTATGGTTGTTGGACATCTGTCATGGGTGTGACCTCCATATGTAAATCTGGGAGTGGTAACCTCTATGTGGGTAGCATATGTGTACTCTGTGGTGTTGTCAGTCACTGTGCATTGGTAATGTGTTTGAGTGCGTTGTCACAGTGTTGTACATGTCACTGTGTCCTTCTCCATATCTGTTGCTGTAATGTGAGGTCCATACCATGGCATCCATTATGTGGTGGGGGTACACCGACCTACATGTCCATACCTGACTCACCATGTCTGCGGACACATACCATGTGCAGGTATTCCAGGGATAGTGTGCCACTGTGACTATCATTGGGGCCACTATTCTACACATTTCTGACCCTGCTCACCCCAGACACATGCAGTGGTGGGCGGCCAATCACATATCTGGTGGTTACTGGTGTGGGTGATCTGGAATGTGGTATGATACTCCGGATTTGACACTGGTGTTCACTCCATGCCTTTGTCACCAGGCACCTGTTGCAATACATCTGTACACATGTGCCTCACTCAGACTTTATATACATCTCTCTCTCTCTCTCTATATATATATATATATATATATGTATATAGATATATCTATATGTATATAGATATATCTATATATATATATATATATGTCCGTATACATATACACATATATATTGATGTACATATATTGCCATAGATGTGGAGGGGGGGCACAGAGGGGTGTGAGTGACAGAGGGGGTGGGACAGGCTGTGTTGCAGGTCATCATATACAATCATACCTGTAGGTAGTCAGATCAGTCTGTCTATGTATATGTATCTACATATATCTATATCTGCATGTGTGCATTACATAGATATGTTGGTACAATATTCTATCGACATCTGTCTATGTATTCCTACATCTCTCTCTCTATGTATGTATACATATATGCATATCATATATATATATATATATATATATATATATATATACACATATATATATATACACATACATATGTTGACATACATACATATCCATATGTTAGACAGGTATATCAACATATTTGTCTACTATACTGTATACACACACTAACATACTGCTAAACATACATAGCTGTGTAACCTAATTTGTACATGGCACTACAACCTACAATCAAACAACATTGATATGTGCACATACATGCTCTCACATACAAATGTATGTACAGCCTTCACTGATAGTTGCTGTATGTCTCCTGCCCTTTACACATCTTCATATACATATGGATACAGACCAATGACACATATGGAGGGTTCACAGTATGTAGACCTTTATAGTATTACTTTACATTACCTGTGTTTGTCACAGCTGCTTCTGCTGCTGTCTGGTTCTCTGTCCTGCTGCTCCACTTCCCAGTTATCAGCTTTCAGGTAGCTGTTGCTGAACAATTCGTTTCTGTCTGCTTAATTGCAGTTTTCTCTGTCTCTCTCTCTCTCTCTCTCTCTCTCTCTGTCTGTCTCTCACGTCCTTCTCAGGGTGCAATGAAAGTATTGCATGCGTGGACATGGAGTACAACATACTTTTGTAGGTATCTGCATATGCCCATGTGATGGCCTCTGCACCAATTGTTAGCCAGCATTTGCTAATTGCATGGAGCCAGTTGTGTACTGATTGCAGTTCTCACTGTGATTTCAGAACAGTGCTATAAAAAGGTGTGTGAGATAGGCGTAGCCCTTTCAGATGTTAAGGGCAGGGACCATGCTGTTATGCTGTGGACAATGTTCTGTGAGTGTAAAGGTTGGTATCTCTCTCATATTTCCAGGTGTGTTGTAGATTAACATTCCTCCATTCATTTCTCAGTTTCCTGTACTAACTGTGTATGTACACTGACAACTACAACTACTACTATTGTTAATGTGTGTGTGTGTGTGTGTGTGTGTGCTTTCCTTTCACATTTGCTTGCACTCTGTTGCTAAGTCTTCAATAGTTGCCCTTTACAGTCACTACTTCTATGCCTGCTAGGTGTCTTGACTGTAGTGTGCTGCTGTAGCTTTCCTATTTCCCATGTACATTCACACCTTGGAATGCTTGCTATATCTGCTAGGGTGTTACAGCATGCAGTGTGGTCTGGCCATGGTGTGGGCCTTGACATCTATTAGGGTATTTGTGTATGCTGCTAAGCAGGCCCCAGAGACATTCAGGTTTATCAGTTATGTGCCTCATGGAATGGTACATATCAGTGGGGTACACCCATTAAAATGTCTGGTATGCTGCAGTTGTGACTGTGGGTTAGCATGAGCATATGTATTACTACACTTTTCCTGCCATGCAGTGGTGAATACTTTCCGGACTCCATAGTTACCATTGCATGTGTTACACCTTTCTGCCTACTGTTTGTACATTTCACATGGGGTCTGTGGGGCATCCCTGTAAGACATTCACTGTTGCTATGTCTAGGTTCTTAACTATTCAAATATGGTGGTGTTGGACCCGTCATGTGTACAGATATTTGCAGGCTGTCCACATTTCTGCCTCATAATTTGGTCAATATCTCATGCACACCTTTATCTGGCAAGTCAGTCTGGGCTCAAGTCAGAATATGGTGACAAACATTCAAGTTCCAGACTGCATACCCTTCCAAACATCCCACAAGGTGTAGACCCTGTTACTTTCTGAACTGTCTGCGTTTGTTGTAACTTTATTTGTAATGTGTCCCTGGTTTTGGGCCTTTGCTCCACATATTTTATTACTTGGTCCGGATGTGTTCCTGTAAGAGGTTGTGGGGTATGGGCAGTGCTTATCCTGCTGTGAGTATGTGTGTGTCTTGCAAGGTGCTATGGTGACATTATTACCTACTAGCTTCCAACTAGCATGGCTGTTTCTGTTCACACACTACTATTATGGAAATCCACCAGTTTTGTTTGTGATTCTAAATGTCATGCTTTGTGTACTACACATCTATATTCCCTTTACATTCATTCCTACTGTTAAATGATATATTTACTTTAGCACAATGTTTCTATATAAGAGTCATGGCTTAGTGGTAAGTCATGCAGACTATAGTTGCCAAGGTCCTGGGTTGGGACTCACAGTGGGATTTTATTTTTCATTTGAACTGAGTACAAGACCTGTCAATCAAAGTGCCTAAGGCACTTTTAAGCAGTTGTAACCGGGTTAGCGCTGGTTTGCGGAGCTCACGCATGCGCACTGGCGGTTAGCTCAGCGCACAAGGCGCACACCCGCTTACAACCACTTAAGCGTGCTTACTCTTGCGCACACCGTGCTATTTTCCTTGAAAGAAAAGAAAATGGGGAGACAGGAAAGTGGTGAAAAGGGGTCACAAAGAGGGTAAGACAGTAGGGAAACAAGCTTGGGATGTGCAGGAGGGATGTAGGTAAGGCCCATAGCTGCCCATTTCTTCAGCAGCAACAGCTGTGCATATGTATGTAATTTGGTGTGACATTTGAAACCTTCCACCCCGAGAGAGGTGTCAGGACAACAATAATACTTGTTGTACAGCCAATTGGAATTGATAGGTTCCATGTCCAGTAGACATGTGTGCGGAATGGGCAGCTATGTATGGGGCGTAATTTTTTGTGGGTACAGAGTGCCCTTTTTTTTTTTTTTTCAGGTGAGAGTGGTATGTCAGGTGAAGGTAGTCGGTACAGCTGGGGAGGTAGGTTGGGTAGGTTAACAGACAAGACAAACAAGACGCATACAGGGGCAGTGTATGACACGTGTGGGGGGGTTACACAATTGACGGGGACGGAGGTTTGGATATCCAGAGCCCATGAGCCCACAGATGGCAACAGTGGAACTGATATCCCCACCCATAGGCAGTTGCCACTGTTCCTTCACTGCCCAGGACGGGGCTGTGCTGGGGGCTGTGTAGGCGGGGTAACGGGCATGCCCGTTAGTTGCGCCACCCGTGCCTCGAGCTGGCGTAGGGGCTCGAGGACAGAGTCCCGAATCTCCCTACGCACCACAGTCCGGACGCAACAGAGGGTGAGTGGTGGATCTCCTCCGGCCACACTTGCAGAGGGGGGGCGAGCCCCATCCCCTGCAGCGCTTCCACCCGCAGGTGGCACAGGGCCACCGGAGGAGGGTCCGGACTCGGCACTAGTGCCAGGTGCACTCGCCAGCTGAGGTGGGAGAGGTGGGTCCGCTGGAACCCGCCTTCCCTGTCATTCTATGTTTTGCATTATGTCATGACAGTTTGGGTTAGTGACATTTAATACCATTCACAATTAGTTGTAACAGCATGCATTAGTATTCCCATTAACCAAACACCCAGATATTCACACCATTGAACAGCGTGCATAACACATGCATAATTTGAACAGTAATACACAGTCCAACAACATGCAGGGTTGATTGATGGCAACAGGCCATCAGGTGTGGATGTATGAACAGGGCGGATGCATCAACAGACATGCAAATATATATGACCCAACAGGACAGGCGTCCAGGGGTGGTAATTGTGATTGCACATACCATTTTCACATGGAATGGGTTATAGGTGGTTAGAGGGTGGGGTAAATAAAGTAATATTAACACCTTCGAATACAAATATATATGCTGTACATTTCTAATAGCTACAGTTATATACACACTACTGTTCTAACTACAGTGTCCTATATGTTAACTACTTAACCTTGCAGATGGAACTGTTACTGCAACATCAATCTACATTTTATTGCTGTTCATACACATTCATATCGAGCTTTGTTCAGATACATCATCCTGTTACCTGTGCTTGATATACTTGTGGACAAGTGTGGATGTTTGGTATATCAGACAATCATCCTATCTGCGTATTTCAGACTGGGAGAAACATATCCAGATGTTGGTGTACACATTCCACATGCAGCAACACTTTGAACAGATTTTGCTGTTTGGTTCTGAGTCTCACATGCATTTAATTCTGTCCTAACTGCAGTATGGTTTATTCAGGGGTTATAACTACTGTATTGCTGTATTCCTGACACTTTCTCACACTCTCTCACTTGCTTTCATGTTACTATTCAGACTGGTACTTCTAGGCTTTATTGACATGTTTTAACAACAGTTATTACAGTTCTTTCCAGCAGTCTCACTTCTGTCATGTTTCAGTATTTCCACAGGGATATATTTCACACATGTGATTTCATCCTCTTCTGCAGCTATACTTTACATGCTGCTGCAGGTTGTGTACTATTTTCTTACAGGCAGGGCAGTTTTACTCAAAATATATGTTGGACAGTGTCATGTTTAGTTTACACTTACAGGCTGGGAACTGTTGTAATCAGGCAATACTTGCATACACTTTCACACTGTTACTTGCAGATTTAATTCCTTCCTGGCTACACTGCACTCTTTTGCTGACTGTCATACATTTATATATCTTTACAGTTACTAGTAGTGGATTACTGACCTGCCTGGTGGCGCAACCGCACCAGCCTATCGGCATAGGCTCTGCGGTTCAGAACGGACACCTGCAGCTGTAATATAAATGAAGTAATATTGGAATACACATCTCCATAATTTCAGGTAGTTTAACTTTCTACATACATAATTAATTGTTACTTACTCAGTGATGGGGCGTTGGGTGATTGCCGGGCCTCCTGGATCCAAAGGTTCAGTTGGTCCTGCTTACGTCTCTTCAGGTCCGCATGGTGGTGACGGACCTGCTCACCTGTCCTTGGAATTCCTGTGGCACTGGTGAGTTCATGAGCCAACTGGTCCCACGCCTCAGCTCTGTACGCTCCCCAGAGGACCTGGCCCTGCATGAGTTGGGCCTCATGGTTGTGGACTAGGAGCCAGGCCATGTACCTGGACTCCTCAACACCCCACCTCTGCGCTCGAAAGCGACTACCGTCACCTACACCTGACATTCTGCCTGCAGGTCTGTTCTACAATCGTTTATGCTGTGTATTCCCGCCTATGGGGCTTATATAGTCCATTTTTCCCGCACATATCTGTGATTGGCCAGTTTGGAATTGTATCAACTTCAGTAAACCTGCATTGTCATGCTGTAGTTTGTATTCATTCCTATATATGAGCTATTATTGCATTTCTAGGTACTGCTGTCATGGCTTAGTGGTTCTGTACCTTGACTATGGTGTATAGTATCCTGGGTTCAAACCTGGCCACTGTTTTTTATTTTTCATGACTGTCTAGACATGTTGAGGGGTGTGTCTGTGTAAAGGCATTTTGGATACGGCTTGCTCATCGTTGCCCGTCGGTTAGCTCGTTTGCGCGGTGCGCAGCTCCGCGCAAATGGGGTACGCTGGTTTAAGCCTCATTTGGCTATCGGCACGCATATTCCACTCAGCTCAGTTAGGAGCACATATATTTAGCATGGTAAAGCACTGCTCAGCTACGGGCACTCAGTTTGCACCAGTTGGACCAATGCTTATCTACGGGCACATACACTCACTCTGTTGTACTGTAGCTCAGCTATGGGCACATCTGGCAGTTTATATTCATTTCTTAGCTCACATTTATTCAATATAAATGGGATATTTCATTGCATTTTACATATATTCTGGTTTTATGTGTACATATGTGTCAGGGACTTGTTTCCTGCTTATTTTGCAATAAAAAAAATTTGTGTTGTGGGGGCTCGAACCATGAACACCTGCTCTGCAGCCATCTCTACCGCTCGCTATTGCTTCCTGGCTTATTTTGCATATTTAGTTCTTATATGCTTTCCCATTGACTGCTAACTGTAGCTGCGCTTACGGCACGCCAGCATAACGAAGCACTCACGGTTAAACATCTTTACAATTTAAAAAAAATATGACATGTTCATTTATATTTCTTTTATATGTTTATGGTCTGTAGGGGCATGTGTTGTGTTGTGTTTATTCACATTTCCGTGGACTCTGTTGTGGGTGTCTACTTTGGGCACTTTTAGACTTCTGGGGGCGTGTCCGCTTGCAGGGCTCAGCCTACGGACACGCCCCCTACTGTCTTACACGGACCGTGTTAGACTTAGGTGTGATTCAGCATGCTCTCATGAATATGCAGAGCATGCTGACATCACTCCGTTTAACTGCAGCCTCCGTGTAAGAGTTATAACTCTTACACGGAGGCTTCGTGAATCCTGGGGTATCTGTTTGGATTTGCAATTTCCTATCAAAAAGTGTACTTTAGACTGTAAACTGTTGTCTAACCTTAAGTTGTCACCCTCCAATAATTATGGGCATTGGGCACAACTCCCACATTTCCTAGTTCTATTCCTACTATTATCACCACTAGTCTGTTTTTTGAGATCCCTTTCAAAATATGTTTTTAAATTTCATCCTGTTTTATAACTAAAAATGGGACTATTCCCTAATGTTTGGTGTATTTCAGGATACAATCTTAACATGTTCTATCCAGACTTAACAATTTTCTTTATGTCATCAGTTCATAGGCCAAATTCTAATACCAAAGCTCTTTTAAATTCCTTGTCTTTGTTATCACAGACAGTTAGTGGCAACCATTTTCCCAATAATAGTTTGTATTGTATTCCCCACTGAGATTGTACATAGTTTCTAATTTCTTTTACCAGATATAGGGGTAGTGCCTTGCCACAAACATTTCCTCTACTTTATCTAGTTCTTTAGTTAGAGCTCCTAAATCTGAGATAATTTGAGCAACATTCACACATTGTCCTTTCACAATATTTCTCTTTTGGGGCAGGGGTTGACAACTTCCAAACTCTAAATACGAGTTGCTGGCAGTGGGTTTCCTATAAATTGTAGATCTAAACCCTGTCTCTGATTTCATAATGAATGTCTCCAAATAACTAATTTTATCATAGCTAAACTTGTAGGTAAAACTCAGAAAATCACTAGTACTATTTAAATAATCTACAAAATATGCTATCTCACTTTCTGTTTCTTTCCACCATATAAACACATCATCCAAGAACCTAAGTTATAATTTCAATGATGCCTGAAATCTAGATGTAAAGATATGTGTATTTTCCCACTCTAAAAGAATCATATTGACATATATGGAGGCACATGAGGCTTCATAGCTACTCATTTTTCTTGTATGCATACTTTGCTCTCAAAGAAAATGTAATTTTAGTCCAAAACTAAGGACATCATCTCCACTATCAGACTGGATTTGTCATTAAAACAATTTGTAAACCTTCTGATAGCATTACAAAAATGTTCTAACTCTTCTTGTTTGGGAATCATTGAAAATAAATTGACTACATCTATAGTCAGGAATATCAAATCTTTAGACCAAATTTCTTCTTTTAACCTGCCCAAAAAGTCCTACGAATCTTTAAGTAAATGTGGCACAGAACTGATAACTTGCTTCAGCCAGTGGTCTATGGCTACTCCAACTGGATAAGTTTTAGAACCTCTGGCTGCCACTGTTAATCTAACTGGAGGATTTTCTAAGACTTTGTGGACTTTGGGAATGTCAGAAACGGTGGGGTGTATGGATACTGTACTTTTAATGCTTTATAAGTTTCAAGGGAAATTCTCTGATCCAAAATCTTTTCTTCCAAAAATGTGTCTGTCCCGTGGTACCCTATATAAACTTCATTAAAGGATATTGGGATGTAAGTTTCGCCATCATTCAATGTTTTAAAAATTTCTCTAGAATAATCTAACATGTCAAAAAATACAATCCCCCCACCCTTGTCAGGTTTCATTATTCTAATTCTGTCGTCCTTACATAATTGGTCTAAAAGTTCCTTTTCTTTTTCTGTTGAATTATTCTAACTATATTTCCATTTCTGATACTGGGCTTTCTGATACTGGGCTGCCTCTATGATGACTTTTTCCAAAGTGTTGAGTATCGGATGTAACTGGGGGGGGTCAAACAACTTTTTTTTTTAACCTCAATGTATAATTGGATCCCACCAGCTTTGGTTACTTTCCCCCTTATCTTTAAAATAAAGTGCTAAGATCAATTTTCTAATAAAACATTTTACTTCCAGTAAGGAGTCCACTAAGTCAAACCTCCTTGTCAGGATATATTTTAATCCTTTTTGAAAAAGGGAAAAAGTGTCCTAGGGAAATAGTGTGCTCTGTATAATTAAAAATATGAAAATACTGTAAGGAATTAATTACCCCATTACTTATTAACTGAACTTCTTTGTCTATATTTTCATTTAATAATGAGCTCTCTCCATCAGATTGTACATTTTCTAAAACCTGTCATACCTGGGGGCTCTTGTGTTCATCTCTTCCATTCCCTTTATTCCAAATTTTTCCAGTTTTTGTTCTGTGGAAGAAGATAAAATCTTTCTTATTCTCTCTCAGTCCCTGTTCATTGTGGTTAACCTACTGACTATTCCCCTTATTGTGTCTATAATGTTTTCCTTTTTCTTGTCTGACTGAAGAATAGGTGTATCAGACCCCACCTTGATGGGACTGCTGCATATCAGCAAGTCACGCTCCACTCGAGCAACCCATATGTTTGACCTCAACCTGGTCTGTGATATCAATAGGACTTGTTGGCAGGAAAGATTTGTCCAAGAGACCCCCCCATCTGTGGAATAGACTCTATTTCCACGTCAAGCAGAGCACCTCATTATCCCTTTTTAAGCACATCCCAGATAACTGGATGGGAAACAAAAAATACACCCCTAGGATTCCACCTGTGTCCCTACTGGATAGGGGCTTTGGGTGCTGACTTGTCTAAACATGGGCTAAACTCTTGGACAGGCTTATAAGGGCCTCAGGGCCTATAGCCTAGTAACCTTCTATGATCCTATGATCCAAGGAAGTCATTGTTCCACTGTATTCGGCATTCATCAGACCTATCATTGAGTACAATGGTCCCTTTCATATGTACCTAACCAGGCATATCCAACAATTGTAATGTCCACAGATGTTCCTCACTAAAAGAAAAAAGAGTGCAAGTAAAATGTCCTATGCAGACTGCCTCAAAGTCCTATCTCTGTATTCTGTCTCCTACAGGCTTTTGAGGGGAGATCCATGCCTGGCTTACAGGGCATTGTCAGATCCCACTCTGATGGACCTTCTGCATATCCACAAAACAAACAGCACCAGAATTACCTGTTCTAAATGCTTAAATGTTGCCTCTGATATAAATAGGACCTGCTAGAGAGACAGGTATGTATCCCACAGACTAGCCCATCTTTGTAACAAGCTCTCCATTCATGTGAAGCAGAGTTCCTCCCTAACCCAATTTTAATGCCACTTGGACACCTGGATGGAGAACAGGAAATTCATTCCTGTGTCTCTAATGGACAGAGGCAACCTGTAAATGGTTCATCTCCCAGTCCCATGCTTGTAAATGTTTCATCTCCCAAGCCCCTGCTTACACTTATCAGTGATATCACAACTTATCAGAGATTTGGGATGCATGGCTAGGCTTAAAAAGGCCCTTGTGGTTATTAGCCTATAAGCATCTATGAACTTATGAACCTATTTGGAAAAGTTATTAATCAACATTTTGACTTCAAGTGTTTAAACCATTGGCAAGCATCTGTTTCAGTATCCTCTGCTAGGGTTCCTATCAGAAGACCGAAGACGCATTTTGTCAAATGCATTTTGGTCGAACTTCAAATGTCGAAAACACAAAATGACGAAGCGGTATATAAGCAAATTCTTTCCCTGGGAAAGAAGTCGGTTGGCCGCTTCCATCACTTTGCCGTTTTCGGCACTGTAGTGCGATCTCGGAGTTGGTATATTTAGGTGGGGGGGGTGTGGGGGCACAGCCCCCCACTTCATGTAATGCTTGAATGTGTTTTTTTTTTTTTGAGAACAGCGATTTTTTTTCCCTGGGAAAAAAAATCACTGTTATGGTAGTTCGATGTGTTGTGAATTCAAACTTTTGAGTTCGATATAACAACATTCGATCATTTGGTATTTCGTTGTTATAATATAGACCTCCCCCCTCCCCGCTAGTAGTTTGAGAGATGTAAATGGCAGAAGTCTTTTTTTTTTTTAAGACACTATGGTTTTCCAGAATAGTAAGGAGTTTGTTTCTTAGGATGTAACTTGAATTTGATGGTCTTCCAAACAGTTATAACAAGTGTCTTAGTCACCAAGAAAATAAATCAAGGAGGAAAGGAAAGGATATGTGGCAGGATAGATTCCTGAGTAGGTGTTATGGGTTGTGCAGCTGTGTAAACATGGTGTTTTACATGCTTTGGTGCCTGGGGTATGCAGAGCTATAACAACATTTTTACTGTCATGGCAGTTCATCCTTCTGCCAGTCTGTTTTTGTGAATAGCAAAGTACATGGTGTTAGGAAGTTCGCTTTTCAAAGCAGTAGGGTTTTGAGCTGATAGGCTATTCCTTTCTTTCTCATTCATCTAGAAGACAAGGTAAGTCTATCTGTTAGCTGAGTGTTTAATGGGGTTGTCATAGCTGAGAGAAAACGTATTTACTAGCAAAGTGTGCAAAGCAAAGCCTCAGTGTTACACTGCTATTATCATAAAGTAATTACTAACTGTTATACTGACTTTTCCCATTTGGGTAAAATGAAGAATGAACCCTCATGCTCATCAGGAAACTATACTGTAATGGGTGCATATGCTTGTCTGTGACTATCCATATATTCTAAGTTTGAAAGAGAGAATCTTGCTAGTGAAGCAAGTGGTGAAGGAAGAAATTATGACTAGACTGGGAGTAGAGTCTTAGGAAAGAAAGTTTTCAATGTGAGTTAACTGTAGTGACTTCAAAGGAAAAAAGCTAGGAGTCTATAGCAGTGTCACTTTATGGTATCAATATATAATTGGATTCCTTATGTAACTGAAAATGAATGAAGACCCTAAAGTTTTGCACTTTAATAACAGAATTTAATTCTCTGAGTCAGTGGAAATGTGTATCAGTCATTTTCAGGATTTTTAAAAGGAAAACATGGAATGCCTGAGATAGATTGTTTTTGTTATGTAAACATTTACTTATGTCTTCCTTTGTAACACTTATAGTTAAATTCAGCTGTTTTGCAAGTGTACATTGTGCACTAAAAACAGCTTCTACCAAAACAAGTAGGTGATATTTATTATAGTGTGTGTGTTTGTGTGTGTGTGTGTGTGTGTGTGTGTGTGTGTGTGTGTGTGTGTGTGTGTGTGTGTGTGTGTGTGTGTGTGTCTAATAACACCATGAATCCATTCCCTTAAACCAGAAAAAAATATTACATTTAGTTTAACCCTTGTTACACAATTATTTATATTTACTGACTGATGGTTTCTGTTTCACTTTTTAGCTCCATTGTCTAACTTATGATGTTAACTGTCTTGCTCTGATTACATTTCAGTTTGCGTCATTTGTTATACATCAGTGAGTCAGATATTTTTCCAGCTGATGATGCCTCAATGTCCTCTTGACCCCAAAGACTCATTAGTAGAGTGTAATACATGTATACTAGTGACGTGCTTGAAGAGCAGCTTGTAGAACAGCCCATGGTGTTCTTGTTTTTATTGACAAGCAACCTGTGTTGATTTACAAACTACTTATTTTCTGTGATTTGTATTACTATTTAATTGCCAACAGCGTATTTATTAAGACTAATTGTGCTTATTCTATTGAGATTGAGCTATAATTGCCATAGCTTTTTAGATAATGAAAACTGTTTGCTTGCTCATTATGGTGCTTAAATATTTAATTTGTTTAACGACTTCATGGTTACACATTGACATGCTGCACAATCACTCTCATGTGGGTAGGCTTCGTGATGAACTACCTTGCTTGACTGAAGATAGCCTAAACAGTTAATTTGATGTGTCTTGTACTACAATCCGTGTTTATAATTTAATAGAACCTAGTATGTTTCCTTATTTGAATAATGGGTATTTCAAATATTTCTGTTGGTAATAGGCTTTTTTGTAAATCCTTGCTTCTTTTTTTTCTTCTATCTATAACATAATACTTCCATCCTACATATCTGAAGAAAAGGTCACCATTGCCTTGTCTAAGGCAAAAATCACAGTTTCTATAGGATGGCATCCCAGGTTGTCTTCTAAACAGGCTAAAACATGAAAGAGCATCAACAGTAAGTACCCTTTTTAATCATAGTCTAACCACAGGCTTTGTCCCTGTTAAATGGAGAACAGAAACAATAATAAAGGTGGCCTAGCAACAGACCCGGGCAATTACAGACTCATAAGCCTAACCAGCCTCATCTGTAAGGCCATGAAATGTATCATTATGGACCTCATAAATAAAGACATAGTTGACCTCCAAACTCTGGATTCTACCCAATTTGGCTTCATCAATGGCAGATCCTGCCTGATAAGTCTGGTGGATTTTTTTCAAAAATGTGACCAGGACCATTGACAAGGGCAAATCTGTGCACGCAATATACTTCAACTTGGCAAAGGCTTTTGACACAATTCCACACTCAGGCATTACCAATACACTTAGCAAACTGAATGTAAACCCTTTCATTGTGAGATGGGTTACCAACTGGCTCACAAACTGGAGTCACACTATCAAAGTGGGTGACTCCACATCAACCAGCAGACCTGTTACCAGCAGGGTGCCACAGGGGTCAGTGCTACGCTCCCTATTGTTTCGTATATACTTCTCAGAAGTTCAGGTCAAAACTAAGGGATGCAGCTGGTCAAGTTTGCAGACAACTAGAAAATGGGTGCAATTATTGAAAGCCAGATGATGGCAATATACTTCAGGAGGGTCTTATGCAGACCAATGACTGGTGTCTTAGTCACGGTCTCAAACTGAATGCAGAGAAATGCATCATCATTACTTTTGCCAGAAAGAATATCCCTTCCCACTATCAAATCAACAACAATACCCTAAGTATCCAAAAGTGGTAAGGGTCCTGGGATCACAAGTTGACTGAGACCTTAACTTCAACCACCATGGTCTACTGTAGTAAGGAAGACTTTCTACTTAGCAAACTTGATTAGTAAAGGCATCACCTCAAGAGCAAAAGAGGTTATAACCCCTCTATACTTGACACTACTCTGGCACATAATTGAGTATAATGCCCCATTCAGCACGTACCTTACAAAGCATGTGCAGCAACTGGAGAGACCTCAGAGGTTTCTAACAAAGAAGATCAAGGGACTCCAGCATCTACCTTACACAGACCGACTATAGTCCTTGTCAATATACTCTGTATCATACAGACTTCTTAGGGCAGAGTAATGCCTGGTTTACAGAGCAATGTCAGATCCAAACCTAATGATCTTGCTGCATATCCGTAAAACAAATGGGACCAGGGCTATCCATTCCAAGGACCTAAATATGACCTGTAACTTAAATAGAACATGCTGGAGGGAGAGATTTATCTCCCAGTGACTGCTGTGCATTTGGAATAGGCTACCTAGTCATGTGAAACAGAACACCTATATGACACTGTTCAAGAAGCACCTGGACTAGTGGATGGGGCACTGTAAATTCTTACTGAGGATAGCGCCCACAACCCTCCTAGACATTGGTAGCCACTACTAAATGCAATCTTGGGTATTAACTAACATTTCTATGGTATTACTTTGGGATAAAACTGCTAGGCTTGAAATTATCTCCAAATCAATAGCCTAGTAATCTACTATGATCCTATTATAAATCTTCTTTTTGATGTAATGTTTCATGTCCTTCCTAGAAACATGCTTAATTCATTCTTTTATCATACATATCTTACTATCTTTTTAGGCAAATCTTATTCAGAATCTCATTATTTCATTATATGTGGTTTAACACACCAGTAATCTGATGTGTTGTGTCCTGAGAAAGATCACTTCTGAAACTGACAGAAAACTATGAGCTCAGTTATATAAATAGAAATTTTGCTGCCTTCCATATGGCTCTAACTGCTTATTTGTAAAGCATGCACTTTTTTCTTTACGCTGTTGTTGCCCACTAACATTAACATGAATCCTGATCCCTAGATAAAATACTCTGGAAAAGCAAACTCTCTATTTATGTCCCTTTCCAAAAGGTGCATCAATTAGTGTCTAATTATGATGAAAGTTAATACTGGAGAGGCAGCAATCTTCTTCAAAACAAATCCTTCTACAGGATGGATTTTACTTAACAGAACTTTATTTTAAATCTAAGATTTCACTGACATTAGCTGCTTGTGCTCAACAGTTACTAATCTGAGAGAAGTACTTCCCTTTTAACACAGATGAATTTCAGCCATAGAGTGGACATGATGCCATTATACCTGTGACTTACAATTTTCCCTGTACTTGTTAGGTTTAAAGCAGGTTTTACCATTTCAGTGGATCATGTTAAAATTATAGTTACCTCCCTGCATGAGTATAGATGAAATTGTACATGTATGACATAGTCTAGATTCATTCACATGTTTCCAGATCAAAAAAGCAAACGCCTTTCTTAATGTCTCACTATCTGCTGGTTTGGTTTCATATAAATGAAAAATGCTATTGTGGTACCAGTGCCAGAAGAAAGCCGCTGTGCTCAACCAGATGTGCTTTAGACTACAAAAACAGGCAGCTCAGCAGCTACATTAATAAGCATGACGGTTCAATCAAATATCATTTAAGGAAGAACAAGACATAACAGAATATCTGCGTCAATAATGTTACAATTGTGCAAGAGACTAAAATATGAACTCATAAATTAATGCATTATAAATCTAAAGCAGTGTTGAAGTAGTAAGGCTGTTTATGCTAGCAAATACTTTGATATGGTAAATCAATGCTCTTCAACTGTTATGCAATGGTGTTCTCATATGTGTATACCTGTCATATGCATAAATGGGAAAATAGGTGGTAGGAAAATAGGAAAAACGAAATTTAAAAAGTGGAAGAACATGACAAATCATAGGATCATATCTATTTATTATTTTATTATTTATTAACATTTGTTGACTGGGAAAGTCCACTGGGTCAGAGATATGATCATAGGAGGTTACTAGGCTAATTGTCCTGAGGCCCTTACAAGCCTAGCCAAGAGTTTATCCCCCCAACAAAGAACCCTCATTCAGCACTTGTCACTCCTGTCAATGAGGGACAAAGGTGGAACACCTGGGACAAATTTGTGGTTTTCCATCCACTCATCTAGGTTGCTCTTGAAGAGGGTCACTGAGGTACTCTGTTTAACATGCATGGAAAGTCTATTCCCAAGATGCGGCAGCCTCTGGGAGACAAACCTGTCTCTCCAGCAGGTTTTGTTAATGTTGCATATTAGATTTAGGCCTATCAAGCAGGTAATGCATGAAGAGTTAGACTTACGGATATGTAGCATCTCTAGTAGGGCAGGGTCCGATATTGCCTTGTAGACGAGACACAGATCACCTCTGCACAATCTATATGATACCGAGTAGAGTGATAGTGATATGAGCCTGTCCACATAGGACAGGTGTTGGAGACCATGGATTCTCTTTGTGAGGTATTTCTGTGACCTTTCCAACTGGTGCAGGTGTTTGGAGAGGTACATACCAAACAGGGAATTATACTCAATTATAGGCCTAATGAGGGAGGAGTACAGAGAGGTAATAACCTCCTTTTTTCTGGATGTAATCCCTTTACTTATGAGATGAACCAAGTAAAAGGCCTTTCTTTCTGCTGCTGCCACATGATGGTCAAATGTGAGATTGTTGTCAACCTGAGTATCCAGGTCTCTCACCACAGGTTGTGTGCTTAGAGGGTTGCCATTGACGTGGTAATAAATAGGGGCCATGTTTTTACAGAATGGTACACTTTTTTGCATTTAACTTAATGCCAGGACTTTGGTACCAGTTATTTGTAGCTGTGTGACCCTCTTACAGTATGTTAACATCATTTGGAGAGTTATGACAGCACCCAACATACAGTCATCCACAAACTTGGTCAGCCACAGATCCTTTGTCTTTGCCTTGACCTCTGAGAAGTAGATGCCAAAGAGTAAGGGTCCCAGGACAGACCTCTGGGGAACACCACTAGTGATAGGTCTGCTGGCAGAGGTGATGGCACCTATTTTGACCTTGTGCATCCTAAGCTTGAGCCAGTTGGCCAGCCACCTGATGAGATAGGGGTTTATGCCAAGTTGTGTTAGCTTTTTGATGAGGCTAGAGTGGGAGATTATGTCAAAGGCCTTGGCCAAGTCAAGGTAATCTGTATGTACTGACTTTCCCTGATCCAGGGCCTTGGTGACAGTCTCAAAGAAGTCAGCTAGGTAGAGTAGGCAAGATGTGCCCCGGACAAATCCGAATTCGGTGGGGTCATGTGCTTGGAGATTGCCTATATCCTTGTTTATGGTATGCATAATAATACACATGGCTTTATAGATCAGACTTGTCAAGCTAATGGGGTGATAGTTTCCCAGGTCAGTAGTAGCACCACCTTTGTGCAAGGGGATGGCAATGGCAGTTCTCCACTCTGCTGGAAGAAACCCTGTAATTAGGCTGTGGTTGAAGAGGGTGCTCAATGGTGAAGCTAATTCTTGTTGGAGATTGTGTTCAGTAAGTTATGTTTATATATTTTGAGTTTCAGATGAAATGATATACACTTATAAATTAATATATATGCATATGTGTGGATAGCAATGTGCAAGGAGAAAGAAGGCAGATCAAATAATTTGGTTTGCTTTTTGTGGGGCTGCTGCTCCCCTTTTTTAATATATAAAGACACAGAGTACAATGTATTAATCCAGATAAAATCCCTTTAGCTAGCAGATCTAGGAGACTTTCTCTCCGATACCTTCACTGTGGGGTGATAAAGATGCCTTGTTGAAGTTTCAAGTAGTTTATTCAGTAAAGCAGGTAGACAAATGAGTGTTCCTGTTCATTAGACTTGCTCACACACTAGGGCTACATGTGCAGATACACACACACACACACACACACACACACACACACACACACACACACACACACACACACACACACACACACACACACACACACACACACACACACACACACACACTAAGATGGGGAGACATGGGACAAACAGAGACAAACAGAGACTAGAGAAATGGTGATCGACAGGTTTGGACAACATACAGGGAATGTCTGTGACATAAAAGGTAGAGGGCATACATAATCCAGGAGTAA